>NW_027423761.1:0-65000 GCF_013202065.1 Cotesia typhae | reverse complement strand
AAAAAAAAAACAAATGAATCTTCCATTAATTAATTATATAAGATAATAACAACATAAGTATTGATATTAATTATAGTTGATGTAATGTTTTTGCAAGAAAATTTTAACAATTGCCTCATATTGTATATAATTAATTTATGCATTTATAATAAATAAATATTAAAATAAATAAAAAAAAAAAAAAAGTATTATTATTATTATTATTATTATTATTATTATTATTATTATTATTATTGTTATTAATGGAAGGGGAAATTGTTTTGACTCTGTTGTCATGACAACCGGCAGCAGGTGTCATTCCTATTACTGTTTACATATAAAATAGTATCAAATATAAAAAGTTTTTGAGGATGAAGTTCAAAGTGTCGTTGTGGAAAAAAAATGGTCACACTAAAATAGTAACATGCGTCGCGTGGAATTCAGCTGAAGAAATATATTCTATTGGCGAAGATCATGTTTTACTCTGTTGGCATTTGGATGGTAGTTCAACCCAAACGACTAAAATCACCGAGTTTCCGGAGGATTTTTATCCAACTGACATGCAATGGCATCCTCGAGCAATACAAAACACTGGAACAAGCATAAAAAAGCAATCACACGACGTTGTTCTGATTACCACTGCAGACGGCAAATTTTACTTGGTCAACAAGAGTGGAAGAATTGAAAAGACTGTTGACGGCCACAAGGGCGCCATTTTGAGATGTAGATGGAGCTACGATGGTTCTGCCCTTCTAACTGGTAACTTTACTTTTATTTTTTTCTTTTGAAAAGATCAAAAGTTTTTTTCTTATAATTATTTACAGCCGGAGAAGATGGAGTTATCAAAGTGTGGTCCAGGAGCGGAATGTTGCGCTCAACAGTGGTTCGTGGCACCCACGCCATATTGTCGGCAGTCTGGAGCCCAGACTCTTCAAACATTCTCTACTCTCAAGGCTCACAATTGGCGCTACAGACGTTAAATTTCAGCTCGAAATCAAAAAAATGGTACGCCCATGAAGGATTGATTCTCACAGTCTCTTGGAACCGCAACAATAATTTCATTATCTCTGGAAGTGAAGATTGTCGATACAAAGTTTGGGACGGGAATGGAAATTTGTTATTTACAAGCGCTGCAGCAGAGTATCCGATAACTTGCGTTGAATGGTCTCCCAATGGTAATTATTTTGCTGTTGGTTCCTACAACACCATCAAACTCTGCGATAAAACTGGGGTAAGTATAAGTTAAATATTATTGATTTTCTTTTTTTTTTTTTTTTTTTTTTTTTTTTTTTTTTTTTAGTGGTCACATTCATTGGAAAAAGTAAACACTGGAAGTATCTACAGCATTGGTTGGTCCAATGACAGCACTCAGGTAGCCATGGGATGTGGAAATGCAGCTGTTTTGATGGCTCACGTTATTGACAGGTTACTACAATTATTATTATTATTATTATTATTATTATTATTATTATATCTATTTAATTAATAAAATAAAAAGTATTTTTGGAAAAATAATTTCAGACGACTTGAATGGGAAAACTACGAAGCGACATTGATTAAAAGAAAGACAATTCAGGTGAGAGAAATAGGAAACAACAGTGGTGTTGTTGAGATGCTTGAGATATCTGACCGAGTTGTTCATATGGAATTAGCGTTTAATCATCTGGTTGTTGTCACGACAAATCAGTGTCACATTTACTCCTCGACAAACTGGAACACGCCGGTGATATTCAACCTTAAAAATTCAACAATATCTGCAGTTATTCTCGCTGAAAAGTATAATAATAATAATAATTATTATTATTATTATTATTTATTTTTGTATTACAAATTTGTAATTGTTGGTTTATTTTATTATAGGCATTTTTTACTGATTGAATGGAATGTTATGACGCTGTACAGCTATCAAGGACGGTTACTTAGTATCCCTAAGTGGAAAGGAATGACTCCCGACGAGCCACTTTATCCTCCGTGCATAGCACTTTGCTCGGATACTCTCGTTCTTCGTGATCAAGCCAATGAAAAATGTCATTTACTATTTATTATTATTATTATTATTATTATTATTATTATTATTATTATTATTATTACTCACACAGTCTACTTTTTCTTTATTATAATTATAATTTATTTACAGTACTGCATATTTTAGAATTGTCGAGCAATAAACCGGTCAATGAAACTCACCCGCATCTACATACTTGTAATGTCAATGAGATAGCGATTAACAGAATTGGAGGAGCTCACGATCGACAGCTCGCTTTTATTGACGTCACAAGAGATTTATTTTTAATAACAATACGTTCTACTGGATTTGGCCGTATTTGTAAGATAGGTGAGTTATTTTTTTGGTTTTTTTTTCTTTGTTCTCTTTATATAAATTTTAACCTAAAAAATTAACTCTAGCGGCAATGGCGCAAAGTATAAGTTGGGCGATAGACGCAAATGTATTGGCAGCCATGTTGGATGCAACTTTGTCTATTTGGCTGTGTCCTAATTGCGTTCACTACAGCGATAAAAAAATAATCCGTCGTACAAGAATAGATAAAGAAAATAAGTTAGTAAAAAAATGTTATTATTTTTATTAAATTTCTAGAGATGAAAATGAATTATAAAAATTTCAGTGAATTTGGTAAACAACCGAGTATCGTAAATATTAAAAATGGAATAGTGACAGTGAGACGCGGTGACGGAGCACTGATTGCAATATCATTTTACACATTCTTTACGACACTGCATCACCATATAATGAATAATAAATGGCAAGATGCGTTATCACTCTGCCGAATAACTAAAAATAATATTATTTGGACGTGTATGGCGGTAATGGCAACTGAAAATAAGCAATTGAGCGCCGCTGAGGAAGCCTATGCCGCTATTGAACGATACGATAAAGTCGACTATATTCAGTATATAGATAAAATTTCCAACAAGACTGAAAAACTTGCCGAGATGTCTCTTCTGGCAGGTGATTTGCTCGCTGCTGAAGGTATTTTACTTCAACACGGATTTATCAATCAAGCTATTCGAATTAATATTCAAATGTACAATTGGAGCAGAGCACTTGAACTGGCAGTCAGACACAAAAAACAAATTGATCAGGTTTTAGAAGCACGAGAAATGTATCTCAAGTTGCTTGACAAAAAAGAAACTAATACCAGTTATATTTCTTTGATAACAACTCGACGTAAATCATCATCGGTAAGTTTTATTAATAAAAATTACTAATATTGATATCGATATTATATATTATTAATATATCATTATTATAAATATATACACAGAGCAATATAATCACTGAAATGGAGATAGAGGCTGCTGCTGATGATGATAATAATAATAATAATAATAATAATAATAATAATAAATCAGATGACGAGGATTAATAAAATATAAAAATACGTATCAATAATGCAAGTCCCATTATTAACATCGTTGATACAAGTACTATCAAGGTGTTACGTTTATGCCAGGTGTCTGAGTCAATACTTGTTCGGCATTTATTGCTCAATCCAATCTACAATAAATATTAATATAATTCTTATTATTAATATAATTAATAACAACAATAATTTTAAAATAAATTACCCATCCTCCATTGGCTTGAATCCAACTAGCCAAATCCTCTTCGAGAACAATAGTCATGGCTCTTTGAATAACTCCAATAAATTCTGGTTTGCCCTGGCGAACACAATCGACAGCTATGCCTCCAGCAACCGAGTACAGGGAAATTATTTTTCCCCATGTCATTTGACCGCCTCTCAATAGCTCCCTCGACACGTCAGCAATAGCCTCCATGGTTGTCTGTTCATTTGAAAATGATCCAGCACCGATTTGCCTGGCGATATTTGTATACAATTTTGGATGAATTTTTTCGAGCTCAGCCCCGAGATTTGTCAACACCGGGCTTACTTCAGATACTACGACAAGTCCTTCAGAGGACATCATTCCGCCGCTTCTCATCCTCTTGAGCCCGAGTTTCTTCTGGAAAATTCCGGAACGCTTCAATCGATTTTTTATGTATTGTCCACAGAGTACTGATCCCTGTTTTTTTTTTTTTTTTTTTTTTTTTTTTTTTTTCCAATAAATTAAATTAAATTAAATAATAATAATAATAATAATAATAATAATAATTATTATTATTATTATTATTATTATTATTATTATTATTATTATTACTATGTTAATAGATATTATTATAAAATACCTGGATAACTGTGAGTTCGAGGTTGGTAGATACGGACCGCCACCCAATTGTATCAGATATTTTTTTGGACACAACATCACTGATGTTGCTTAAACGTCTTCGAGCAGAACCCGCGACACCTTGAAATGCCAAACCGTCCGGTAAATTCAAAAGTGACAGGCTGCTTCTCCGAACATTTACAGTGACAGGCGGGACTGATAATAATAATTTATCGTCTAGTTTATTAACCACACGCGATACCATCGGTAATTATAGTGACACTTGATATAATAATTATTAAAAATAATATTAAAAACAACAATCAACAATAAACAATTAACAAGGTGCGTGCAGTTGGCTCGACGTACACTGCGAAAATAAAAGTTCTATCAATCGGCTTACGGCGGGGTTACTTACTGAATTATCCCAACTGTAACTAGTTGTAAGTATGCAGTTGTGTTGTAATAATGTCTACATTACAAGTTACAAGAGACACGTATTAAACTCATCAACAGGTATAATAATAATGACAAGTATACTCTACTATATAATATACTGTCTACTAATACCGATTATGTATTTGGTAACAGGGCAAACAACACATATATAATAATAATAATAATAATAATAATAATAATAATATACATACTTTGTATATCACTTATTCATGTCACGAATATCATTCACACTTACTTACAATACACACAAACATTTATTTACATTCAAAATATCATTCTATTATACCATTTAACAATTATTTTTATTTAAATGATTTTACTGACCAGTTATATATATATATATATATATATATATATATATATATATATATATATATATATATATATATATATATATATATATATTATCATTATTATTATTATTACTATGTATAAATCAATAATACTATATTTTTGTTTATATAATTGGCGATCACTTTTTTTTTTTTTTTTTTTTTTTAGTCGTTATTCTTTTCTCACATTCTTGTAACAAACAGTCAACGAAAGAATATTATATATATTTTTTTTTTATTAAACACAAGATTATAATATATGTTTTTTTATTATTTATCTTTTGAATGACATATACTAAGCCGTTTAGTTTCATATATATATATATATATATATATATATATATATATATATATATATATATATATATATATATATATATATATTTTTTTTTTTTTCAATTTTTGATATGCAACCCCACGGGGTAAATTAAAAATTATCATTTTAAATTTAAAAGTCATAAACTATCCTGTCATTGGAACAAATAATAAGGAATTTAAAAAAATAATAAAAAAATTCATCAGACGTTAAAATATTTGAAATTATTTTAACAATTATTTACAAATTGATAATCTGTTATAAGAAAATCAATACTTTGATCTTTGAATCTGATGAATTTTTTTTTTTACAATAAAAATAATATAAATCAGTTAAATTATAGTTTAATATTTACAGTATATATATATATATATATATATATATATATCTATGAACTTGTATATATATCTTGTATATATACTTGTATATATATATATATATATATATATATATATATATATATATATATCAACTAATTCAGGTCCAATGAGTACGACTTTAAAAGAACAAAAAATAATAATAATAATAAACTTTTACGTAGAATAAATAATTTCAATACTTAATAATAAATTATTTTTCAACATTATTGTCGTCAAAAACATTGTTCATACACTATTTGTATTTGAGGCGTGATACTTAACATAAATATATTATTTATATAAAATAATCAGGAGTTTAATTGACTTTGGAATATAATGAACAAAAGAAAAAAAAAATAATTAATAATAATATAAATAAAAATCAATCTCTACAAGACACACAATTTCTTACTTTCTTACTTTCGTTCTTTCTTTTTTTCTTTTGGATAAAAAGAGAGCCATGCTCGTTAGACAATCGTCGACTAGGCGCAGTCATATTTGTTATTAAAGTCTATACATAAATTATTTAAATAATTGTCTCACTCAATTGCTTCTATTATCATTTTTTTTTTTTTTTCCTATAAATAAATACGCGGTCAATTGTTCCCAACGCAGACTTGTATTGTTTATTACAGAAGCAGCAACATTATCCTGTTTAGTGTTTAATTACTATTTACATACAGCATATAATATACTTAACAATAATAATCTAACAAAAAAAAAAAAAAAAAAAAAAAAAGAAAAAAAAAAGAAAAAAGAAAAAAAAACATGTGCATAATGCACTTCAAGTGTTTCTTTTTTCTTATTTTTTTAATTGTACAATTATTATTATTTATTTATAATTTCAACAGCTGACTAATTGGCAATTCCAATAATACTATTCTTGAAGCAGTAGGATACGCAATAATATATTATATGTATATTAAACATCGATGACACACGAAAGTATTGATATAATAATAATAATAATAATAATAATAATAATAATAATAATAATAATAATAATAATAATTATTATTATTATTATTATTATTATTATTATTATTATTATTATTTATTATTATTATTATTATTGTTATTGTTATTGTTACTATAGTTTAGCTATTGACACAGATAGAGAGAAAATTTAATGGCAGTAGACTTTAAAAAGTTATTCTTAAAATAAATAATAGAATTATTAAGCTCCGGAAAAACCATAAACTTCTAGTACTCGAATTTCAAAATCACCACTGGCGCAGAGAGGCGGATTGTTGAATGTCGAGCAATGATCTGTTTTTCCGTATCTTATATTCTCGTCCATCCAAATTGCTTGTCCATCACTAAAATTTTTAATTTTATTTATATTTATTTAATAATTAAAAAAATAAAAGACTTACCCGCCACCGATAGTTATCATTTTAGAGTCAGCAGCCATAAACAGTTCAGCCGAATGATGAACTTTTATGTCATTGTGCGTAGAATCCATTCCAACCCACGGATATTTAGCACGCTCTGGATATAAACTGAATAAAAATGTTTCTCCAGTACCAAAGTACGCTTGTCTGTGTCCCTTATCATCTTTCATATTTCTTTCACACCATCTCGTCGAACAATATGCACCAAATACCTTAAAAAAAAAAAAAAAAAAAAAAAAAAAAAAACAACGACTATTATTTATTTTCGGTACTCGTATTTTGGCACACTCATTCTGCTCGTTGCGCCAACACATATTATTAAATTTATTGGCAACCGAAAGCATTGTGATTACTCACCTCATTATTACACGTTTTAATCATTAGCAAAGTAGGCTCATGTTGTTCAACTCGTAAATAAAATGTAGTTAAAGAACATCCGTGTTCCTCGGTGGTGTACAATAGAGTAGGCTGGTACATTGTTATCCTCACGGGCAACCACGACCACAGTGTAAATAACTATTAAAAAGAAGAAAAAAAAAAAAAAATAATTAAATAACAAAATTTTTAATTAATTTCTCGTCATGCATTCACAATTTTAAATTTCAACTAAAATATTCAATTTAGATAATAAATAAATAAATAAATACATGCTCAAACATAAATTACTTCATGCAGTCATTTTATTTTTTTTATTTTATTTTATTTTTTTTTTTCTTATTAATAAATAAAAAATAAGGATATGAATGCATGGAGAAGCAGCAATTCAATACAATACTTAATGAAATAAATAAATTAAATGAATAACAGATGATTGACCACCATCCTCGTAATGATAATAATAATAATAATAATAATAATAATAATAATATAAATTTAATAATATCTGTAATAAATAAAATAATTAAATAAATAAATAAATAAAATGAATTTTAATAATTCATCAGTAGTAGCAGCCAGACACCTAATGGACGACGACAATATTTAACACTCTGCTACTTGTTTTATTTATTTTTTTTTTTTTCAACATCAAGTACTTACATTTTCATCTTCTTCAATGACTAGCGACTTTATTCCCTGTATAGGGTAAGCTCCCATTGCATAAGATCGCGGTTCCGGACTATGTGAACCCTTATTATTTTAATTAGTTTTTTATAAATAGTCATTAGAGTGTGACATTTTATTAATCCATTGCAGCCAAACACACATAATATTATTTTTATCATTAGAAGAAAAAAAAAGAAAAATAATAATAATAGTTATTATATTATCAATTATTAAAAAGATAAAATGTTTATAATGGCAGGTTAATCTTTTTAGAATTAACGGTAGAATCGCGAGGATGAGGTCTTGTGTGTAGTATATAAATAAATAATAAAAAAAGCTCACACGACAGTAATTTATATAAAATAAAAAAAATAACGCGATTAATAATAAATAATTATATTAGATATGTAAAAAAAGGTGATAAACAGAGTGGTTTTAGATCATCACAATGGCAAAAGATAGCACATGAAAATAAACGACACATTTGCCAAAAAGATAATTATACAATACCCTGTCTTTGAATGTTTCTTCACACTCTTTCTGAAAACAAATTATCATCAGCAATAATTCAGAGAAACAAATGAAGAATAAAAAATAAAATTTAAAATTAACAACGCCGATAGCAACCCATAGATAATAAGTTTAAATAAATTTAAATAAAGTTAATAAAGTGTACCGAGCAACTGTATAAGTATTAGGGATTTTTTAGTAATTATAAATATTCTCGTTGTTGTTATTATTAATATTATTGCTATTGTGATTAACATTGCCAATTTAAAAATATGTTGTTTATTTGGTAGTAGTTATTTTTAAGTATAACTAGTATTTGTGGTATATTACCTCTCTAATAGTGAGTGTGTGTGACATCATCTGTATGTTGACTTGAGATTGACTTGTTGGTAAATTGTCCGATGATCTTGATCGTGCTAATGATCGTGAGCCTGTTAATACAGTCCTGCTCTTTAATGTTAATTCTGTACGTAAAAATACTTTTGATATGTAAGCCGATGTCAATCCGCGAATTCCAAATGCTATTCTTAATAATTTTGCCGGGCTTACCTATCAACAACAAGTAACAATATATTTATTTTCTATATAAAAAAAAAAAAAAAAAAATAATAATAATAATAATAATTATTATTATTATTATTATTATTATTATATTTACCGGTATTTGACGGCAAAATTTTGATAATGCTGTATCTAAACCGTGTTTAACTATTTCTTGCATCCATTCAGACGATTGTGATGATGAATGTTTGTAAAATAACAACAATATAGCCATTGAAATTCGATAAAATACCTGGGGAAAAAAAAAAAAAATATATATATATATATATATATATTAATTGAAATTAAATTTTTTTTTTTAAATTATCTACTACCTTGGAACCTTCGTGTAAAAAACAATCCATCACTCTGACAATATGCTGAAAGGGAAGTAACTGAAGGATCCACCAAATCCAATCTGAATAAATTCTATCGCCTCTCATACCACTGTGTCTTGATAAATGCGCCGCTGCTGATTTCTTTAAATATAAAAAAAAAAATTTTTTTTAATTATTTAAATACTAAACAATTATAATTATCATTAAAACTTACGACATATTTTTTGGCTATTTGTTCGACAGTTTTCCACGTAACTTCAAATAATAATTTTGTTTGAGTAACAAATACTTTATCCTTGCAAGCAACCAAGCTCGCCATACAGTGATAGCAGTCTTCCTCAGTCATAAAGTGCAACAGTAGAGCCGTGAATGGATAAAGTGTCGGACTATAAGTTATATCTGGGCATGAGAATCCCAGGACAGAGACTACGCGGTCTGCAATATTTCTACCCTTTCCGGTTAAATTGTAGGACAAACAATGGCTGCTGTCGACAAACGACGGTAATACTATTGACTTTTCCGACAGTTCTGAAACAATTATTAAATAATTATTTATTAATAAAGTAAAATCTTTTAAAAGAGTCAAATAATGATTTATAATAAAATAGCAAATTAAAATTAAAAAAAAATAAAGCCGCCTTACTTTCTTCAATTAATTGTACTATTTGGGAAGGAGTAGGATTGGCGGGAAAAGAAATAGCTCCCCCAATTAAGCAAATAACAACACTATCACGATAATAATAGTTATCGTTATCATTCTTACCAACAGTACCGAACAATGAGGTAACCATGGCCCAATAAAAGCCATCTTCAGCTTTGGTAAAAATATTTTTAGCTGAAGTGTGTTGCTGACAGAGCGCCGGCCACAAGTGGGCTCTGATTCCATTATTAAGCGGCCAAGCGTTCTCCCTTAATATTATTTTTACTTCGCGTTTCCTGTTTGCCTGAATCAGGGTATTTACTTCATTAAATGTCTTGAGAGTTTGCTTCTTGCTAGATGGTGATTCTGGATTTATAACAATATTTGTTGCGTCAACGTGGGGTGGAAATGGCTCGTCAGTTGTTAATGTAGTTGTTGTTAAATTTACAGAATCCTCTTCAATAATTGACATATTTACTGATGGTGCTCCTGCCAAAGATGAACTATTACTTGAACTATTTGTTGCTGTTGTTGTTGTTGTTGTTGTTGTTGTTGTTGTTATTATCATAGCAATACATTAACGTATGTTGTAATATATGTGTATGTATATATATATATATATATATATATATATATATATATATATATATATACACATATATATATATATATATATATATATATATATATATATATATATATATATATATATATATATATATATATATATAGGTTGCTATTAATTGTTGTTGTTGTTGTTGATGCTGATAACTACGGTGGCATCGGACTCCCGTCCATTATTCGAATGATCAACTTATTTATCATCACCACTTTATGTCAGGTCTACAGTTGTTACTATTTTCATCTGAAATAAATAATTATTTTTAATCTAACATGAATTATAATTCTTAATAAATAATTTCATCACTAAATCTGAGGTATTAAAAAAATTAAAAAAAAAAATAATAATAATAATATTTATCAGAGTTATTCTTGATGTTTTGAATCTTGAGTACAAATCACTCAAGTATTGCCACACGGTAAAATAATTTAATGCATCTCGTTTAAAGCTCAAAGAACAACCTATGGAATAAAATGTTAAAATTAGTAACATGCGCTTCTTCATCATCATCTTTCTTGTTTCTCATTCTTAACACATATCATCATTATGATCATTATGATGATAATGATTGTAACACAGAACGTCTCGATTAAAATTTATTCCAAGTACATCCTTGCTCTAACTCTTATCATCCTGTATAATAATTTTTATAAATAATATTTAGTTAGTACTGGCTAAAAGTTTAAATGTTTCCATTATTAGAGCCGGAAAAAAAAAAAAAAAAAAAAAAAAAAGTAATAATAATAATAATAAAAAATGTATAAATGTGTGCGTGTATTTAATGGCAACTATCCAAATCACATGACATTATACATGAACCAAATGCCAACAAAATATATTATTCCTTTTTTTTATTAATATAAATTGAATATTTTAAAATATATAATTAAAAGAGATTATGGTAATATTATTATTATACAAGTTGTTGACTCGAATATTATTATAAATATAATAATAGAAAAGTAAAAGTAAACAGTAATGATTAAGAAAAAAGAAAAGAAAAAAAAAAAATGTTGTTATTGTCTGTATTTATAGATGAAATAAAATGAAAAATATAATTTTATTGCTTAGGTGTGTATGAATAATGCGTGTGATGGTGACATTGTCATTTGCCATTTGCCATTAATGCGGATGAAATCGTGGTTTCGAATTAACGAGGTAAAATTGAAAGGGCGGAGTCTGTGTGCCAAGCTAGGGGCACCAGAGATAACTAGAGCTTTTGCGACCTCGCTGCTTTTTAAATCTATTATATAAATCAAATTATTATTAATATTAATATTTTTATTATTATTATTAAAAATAAATAAATTAATTAATTACCGCCAAATTTTAATCAGCATAAGTTCGCAGGAAATTTATTTTAATAAATAATGTCCGCTTGAGTTTAGAAACATCGGAACAACAACCTGCAGCAGAATAATAAATTTTATAAGTTGGTTATTTATTAGTTTTATTAGGAGCGATCCTCACTATCACTTTACTGATAATACACTTGACAATCTCACTGTACCAATTATTATTATTATTATTATTATTATTATTATTATTATTATTATTATTATTATTATTATTATTGTTATTGTTATGATGGATGAATTTTTTTTAATAAATAAAAAAAAAAAAAAAAAATAAAGATTATATATTACACCTAAAAAGCAAACAACACCATACCACCAGGAGGAATGAGCACTAACACCAATATATAACGATTGTGTGATTGTCGAGTGTTAATTATATTGAATTATTGCAGTACAAGAGTTGTCAATTACTATTCAGGTGTATACGTGTGCAGTAACAACTAAAGATTCATCCATTTATCTTTTATTATTATTAAATAACACTGATTTTTTGATTTTCTTATTAATGTTGAAAAATTTAATTACACGAGAGAGTAAGTAATAAGTAAGTAAGTAAGTAAGTAAGTAAGCAAGTAATGATACTCGTGATTGGTGATGTCGGAATGGATCGAGAACACACTGAGAGTAAAAACTAAAACTAAACATTTATATTTTAATCTCGGTTGTTTTATTATTTTTATATATTACCGTCTCAATACTCTCAATACTTTAATACTTACTCTCTGTTAGTCTGTTACACTTGTAGTTTTGTAGCAATTTTTCAGAGTTCTGCTTTCTGCTTTCAGCTTTCTGTTGGTTACTTATTCTTATTATTTAGCTAGCACAAACCCTCGTCTTACTTTTTATTATTTTATTTTTTTCTTCTTACTCTATACTTGAATGTTCTTCTCTTATTCCCTCTGTACTCCCTGTATACAAAGTATACTCTGTATATTTACATCACACATTTATAACATTATTATATATACACCATTATCCTCAATATGTACCTTTATATACTGCACTTGTCGTTCTTGTAATTGTGTGAGGGGTTAAAATTATTACCGAGCAACAGAGACACTGGAATATATTATCAAGGTACAATAGAGACAGTCCCTATTTATATATTGACTACAGTTTATCATATACATTTTCCTCTAATGCTAATGTATGTATTAACAAAAAAAAAAAAAAAAAAAAAAAAAAAAAATCAATTTTTGTTAAACTTGGATCACAGCGACATCTACCAAATTTTAAATACTGGTAACTTACCGACCCTGTTTCCCGCTTCTGCCAACTATTTTAAAAAATCATTCAACTGTTTATTTAATAAAATTCAAATCAGCTGATTTAAAATAATTCATTACTATAATATATTATTTATAAAGATAATGCACGATGAAGCTTACTATGAACGTCGTGTACCCATAAGAGACTTGGGTCCATGGAAAAATTTTTTGCGGTTTCTCTGGGATAGAGAGAGACACACGGTTTTCGACCGTACATTAAAACAATGGGGTGAGTAATCTTAAAATTATTTATTATTTATATTTTAGGTTACTTATTAAAATAATATATATATATATATATATTTTAGGTCAACTTGGATTATTTTATTCATGTTTTTACGGTTTGTTATTCACACTGTTTGGCCTGCATATGCGGATTGGATTTAAAAATATCCCGAAAGATCGACCGTACATGGAACATCCGTCACCTGGTAAATCCATCACCGGATCAAGAATTTTGTTTCATCAGCCTCTTAACCGCGACTCACACTCTGGGCATCCCGGTATTATTACCAATTAATTTATAATAATAATAATAATAATAATAATAATAATAATAATAATAATAATAATATTTTTATTATTTATTTATTTATGTTAATCTTAGGTCTTGGGTTTGTACCAAATATTCACGCGTATGACTCACTCGCACCAGTTATTTGGATCAACAAAAATAATCCTCAATCACGCCCTCAACGATACATTGATACAATAAATAATTTTTTTAATGACTATCGCAATAGTTATGTTTATAATTACAAATGCGATTCAAAAAAAAAACCCTGTTTCTTTGATATCAACTCACTGGGAAAATGCTCGACATCACCTTACGGATACTCAGAGCCTTATCAACCTTGTGTTTATATTAAATTCAACAAGGTATATTATATATATATATTTTTTATTTTTATTATTTAAAAATTATTTTCAGAGATTTGGATGGACACCTATTTATTACAACACAACGTCAGAATTACCGGAATACATGCCTTTGAAATTAAAAAGTGTCATTAAATCGACCCCTCAGGTAAATAATTAAGTGACACACTTAAAGATGATGATAATGATAATTGGATTATTATTGTTAGGCACATATTTGGATTTCTTGTTCAGGCGTTACTAATTTTGACAATCAACACATGGGTAATATTGATTATCTTCCACTTGGTGGATTTTCTGTCAAATATTTTCCCTTTACCGGTCATCCAAACTATTTGTCGCCGACAGTAGCGTTGCTCTTTAATAATATAACAGGTAATTTTTTCATAAATTATTAAGTATTAAACCCATTTGTAAATATAATTATTGATATTTTATTTATTTATTTTAGCAAATAGATTAATAACGATAAAATGTTATCCCTGGGCTTACAATATAGATCAGGATAATCCATTATATTTTCAATTGCTGATTGAATAACGACATTTCAACAAAGTTAAGTAAGTATGTTTGTTTTAATTTAATAAATAATTAATATTTACAGAGAAGATAATCACGTGGTACAATTTTTTCTTGATAATAATATTCTTATATGTTCTTATATTGGAATTGAATGTGTTGAATCAAGGACTGAGGATGTGACGGGTAGGGAAGGGACAGACTAAAATAAAGGTAGAGAGAGTGTGTAGCAATAAATAAGATTGTAGTAAGTAACAGCTATATAACAGCAACAGTTCAACAGTTGTGAGTTGTGAGTTGTTAGTGAGTAAGCAGTCCACTGATTCAAAGACGCGGGGATATACTTAATCATTTTTTTTTTTTTTTTTACTACATTTTTTTATTACTTAAATTATTAATTATTAATTGCTGCTGTTGGAAAAAAATGAGTGAGCGAAACGGTAGACAGTACGAGGATGATTATATGCGAATTCCGGTTTTTAAAAGCAAAATAAAAACTTTTAGTGATTTTTTTACAATCCAAGTGAGAAAACTGTCTTCGGAAAAACTAAAAGCAATGGGGTAATTACGAAATAGTCACCGTTATTTTTAAATTTAAAAATTTTTAAATTTACATTTACAAATATTATAATGTATTTCGTTCGCTACTTTTCATATACTTTCTTGGAGTGTGTATGTGTTTATTAGATAGTAAACATTTTATTGATAAAAAAATAATCTAACATTTGATAGATATTGTTTTTAAATTACAGTTTTATTTTCTATTTTCTAAATTTTATATCATTGTAAGAAACGAAACAGAAGATTTTCTATCAAATGAAGAATCTTTTTTTTTTTTTTTTTTTTTTTTAACTCATGATAAAACTTTACGATCTCACAAGATAAGCTTGAAATAGTTTTTTTTTTTTTTTTTTTTTTTTTTTATTAGGCGTCTTGTCATGCGTGTTGTATAATGTAATTAAAAAGACAAGGATACTCTTTTGTGTGTGTGTTTTTTTTTTTTTTTCTATTTACAAGAAAATAATAATAATAATTAACATGTATGTAAAGTATTATACTTTGGAATTATCAGTTTCAGCATAAATGACAGTAAACACATTATAAATATAATTATTAAATAGGAGATTTTAGTATTTATTTATAGTTTTTAATATTGGAAGATTGCCAATTGTTGAGTAATATATATTTTATGTTTTAGGTGTTACGGGTCTTTTTTATTTGTTGTTCTTCTCTGGATTGATCGTATTATTTTCTATATGCATGGTGGGATTAATGGCTACAATACGAAAGGACAAACCTACATGGACTCTAGATCAAAGTTTGATTGGATCGAGTCCAGGATTAGGATTCAGGCCGATATCCGATAATCCACGCCAGCTAGCGTTAATTTTTTACAAAAACAACAATGAAACTCAAATAAAAACGTGGACTCGTCGACTTGATGATTATCTTGAACGTAAATTTTTATTATAATTACAAGTTTTTTATTTATTTATTTATTTTTTTTTTTTTTATATATTTTTAATAAATATCTTTTAAAAAAATAGATTACAGAAATCGTACCATGTTGCCGAACCGCCAAAGATGCGATTATAAATTTCCAAAGCCAAAAGAGGGAAATGTGTGCGCTGTTGATTTAGACACAGATTTTGGAATTTGTTCACCGAGTAATCAATACGGATTCAATAATTCTTCGCCTTGTGTTTTCATTAAATTAAATAAGGTTAATTTTTCTAATTAATTTGGTAAATTAATGGTAAATTAATGTTGTTATTATTATTATTTTAGATATTCGACTGGGTACCGGAATATTATCAACTGTCGGAGTTACCGAGTGATATGCCAAAAGATTTGGTCGATCATATTAAATCATACGGTAATTCGTCAGAATTGAATACTGTGTGGGTTAGTTGTCAGGGTGAAGAGGCTGAAGATCGAGAATTTCTTGGGCCAATTAAATATTTTCCGGAAATACGGGGGTTCCCTGGATATTACTATCCCTACAAAAATATCGACGGATATTTAAGTCCTCTGGTGGCTGTCAATTTCAAACGCCCTACCAGTAAGTATTTATATAATTTATATTGTAGGAAAAAATCAATTATTTTAATTTTAACTTTTTTTTTTTTTTTTCTTCAAGGAAATAAAATAATAAACGTAGAGTGTCGTGCATGGGCCAAAAATATTATATTCCACCAGCGACAAAAAATTGGTATGATTCATTTCGAATTACGTATTGATGATTAATTGCTATTGAGTTTATTTTAATAATTTACGGATATCAGGGATTTATTTGTGAATAAAATTAATGTACTTACATATTTAATATTAATTTGATTTATATATAGATATATTATTTATAAATTTTTGTTCAATATATATATATATATATATAGTACACGCATATAAATATATTTTAAAAATAATATAATTATAATTTAATGAAAATAAATTTGCCATAATTATTAATTAATTTATACAATTATCAAAAATATCAGATCATCGAGATTCCATTTGTTTTATAAATATTAATTTTGGATATGTATGTATAAAGCGATGATAATAATAATGATTATGATTAGTGAAGAATTGTGATGGCGCATCTGAGATTCTTTTGTTATTAATATATATATATATATATATATATAGATAGATATAAATACTTAATTATATTCAATCGATTAAAAGTTCAAAGTGAACTGATCCAATTTTATCATTTCGATTGTGTTTTATATTCTTTGCCCAAGCTCTGCACTCGACATTTATAAGAATTCCAGCTGTAAAATAAAATATAACAAAACAAAATTACAAAATTATAAATAAATTAAAAAAAAAATGAAATGAAAATAATTAATAAATAGAGTCGGAATAATAATTACTCTTTGGCCTTTCGAAATGAACGGCGACCAATGGACTGAGGTATCCCACAGTATTTTCATATGGATAATAATATCCAGGAAATCCTTGCTGAGGAATGTATCTAACTGGTCCAATATTTTCTTCGTCTGCTGGATTTTCTCCACCACAAGACACCCAAATGGTATTTAATTGTTTAGCTTGACGTGCAGTTAAGTTACCGATCAAAGTTTTCAAATCTCTGGGCATTTTATCCGGCAATTCTTGGACATCGGTATAATACTCTGGTTTCCATCCGTAAATCTATTAATCAATTAAATGTTAATAATAGAAAGAGGAAAAACCTTGAATAAATTAATTAATATTACCTTGTTGAGCTTTATGAAGACACAAGGTCCAGATTTGTGATATCCAAAGTAATTTTCTTGAATGCAAGGCTCCCATTGTCGGACATTGACAGCACACACTTGACCAGGACTTGGGAATTTGTGATAATCACATTCTGTGATGGTAGCACCTCGACCGGCAGTTGATCCCAACTTTTTGTAATCTAAAATTAAATATAACGTTAATATTAAATTTTAAATTTAAATAAAATAAAAAAAAAAAAAATATATATATATATATATATATATATATAAATAAAACAAACCTTCAAGAAAATCAGACAATTGATTAACCCAGTGCTTGTAATTATCAGGTTCAGTTCCTTTAAACCAAATTAAAGTACTCTCAACATTTGAAGACGGTGGCATTGGCCTAAATCCTAATCCTAAAATTTAATTTAAAAAAAAAAAAAAAAAAAAAAAAATAATCTATTATTAGCAAATTTTAATAAAAATTATGTCGAGTAATTTATAATTAAAAAAAAAATACCTGGATTTGTTCCAATGATAGATCGATCCAATTGCCACTTTGGTATTCTGACATCAAGAGTTTGGAAGAAGAACCAAAAGCAGATGGAAACCAATGCAGCCAATACTCCGTAGAATATCAAATAAAATATTCCAACTTTTCCTAAATATAACAATAAAAGTTTATCACTTTTGTGGTAATTTGTGGTAATATAAAAGGATTAACAACAGTATGCCCTCCAGTACAATTGGAGCAATTCAATTACATCAACGCACGATGATTATTCAATGTTGTGTCAAGGTTACCATATCAACATCCTACTTGGGTATTTTAAAACCAGCAAGATATAATATTACTCGATAGTTTATCTTACAACAAGTAATTAATACAATAATAATGCTAATTATTATTAATTAATTTATTATAACTGTGAAAAAGCATGTTTATGTCCCATAAAAATAAAATATTTCATTCCAAGTAAAACATATCTTTCAATAATAATAATAATAATAGTAATATGTTTAAAAAAAAAAAAGAGTGCCCTTCAAAATATATAATTTACCTTAACGTAATCCAACCATTTAATGCCAATTGACCTCGTTATAGTACATTTACGGTAAGGGAAGTTGAACAATTGTCCCGTATATACATAATAATCATTATTTAACAATATTACTAATTTTTTTTTTTTTTTTTTTTTTTTTTTTTTAACATTACTGGTGCGACATTATAATAATAATAATAGAAATAATAATGTTATGTGAAGAATCCGTAGTAGTAAAAAATAAAAAAAATAGCATTAGTGTTTTACGGAATACTTGCTGGATGATTCATACTATCTCATACTATCATCAGGTTAATTATTAGTTATTTTAAATAAAAAAAAAAAAAAAGAAATATGGATATAATGTAATTTTTTACCCCAACTGCTGGCTGTTCTTCCCATAACTGCTCCAGTTTCTTTGTTATAAAAAAAGTTTTTAATAGATTGACTTGTTGATATTTCAGGTGGTTTTTCGTACGGATTCATCGACTCCACCTTAGCTCCAAGATCTTTTTTACTGTCCTTAGCCACCATTTTATCCTTAAACAACAACAACAACAACAACAACAACAATACTAAATAAATAAATAAATTGAAATGATTTTAAGTATAAATTTTTTTTATTATATATACTCACCTTGGGTTTTCTGTCTGGTGGTCTAGTAGAGAATAGAATAAGAGATTCCTGGTTGCTCGTAGAATGAACAACAATTCGAGTTAGCGTTCGTTTTCAAGCAACATTCATCACCAGCACCACGTAGTAGAGGTAACTATTATTGTTCCCCCTCCAACTTTATTCTCTTCTCCCTCTTTTATTTGTAAGGCTAACGCCCTTTTTCTCTCTCTTTATTTCCTTTTAACTTTATGTTCATTCCCTCTTACTTACTCTTTTTTTTTTCTTTTTTTTTTTTTTTTTTTTTTTTTATTTTATTTTAATCTATCTATAGGGATTGAGAGAGAACTGTAGAGGCAGCACTACTGCTGAAAGTGGAGCGCCCTGGTGTTATAAATATAAAGCTTAGTGATGTACACAATGTAATAATCAGTATTAGTTGACATTAAGAATGCAAAAAATAATTAAATTCGGGTTCTTGCCGGTCAAAAATACCCTTATTAGGGGTCAAAATGACATCAAGGGTAAAAAATTATTTGAGTCAGGACACGTTTTAAACGTTGTGGAAACAGAAGATTTAAATAAACACTCAACCATAACCTGCTCAGTTGTCGCTCAAACCAAAGTTTCCGAGGTGTACAATATAAAAATTCATGTTAGTTACTAATTATTCTAACAATTATTTTATACAATATTAAAAATATGACAAATCTGGCTACATCGAAGCTTATTTAAAATTATTTTTAATGTTCATAAATTTACAAAATTTATAATTAAATATAAACCTAGTAAAAAGTTTATGACATTAAAGTTAGCAGTCACTTAACCATTTTTTAATTTTTTTTAATAAATAAATTTGTTCCAAAAAATTATTTCTAAAAATTTGATTTTTATTTTTTTAATTTTCTAAACGTCAATTTTTTTCTCATGTTCTTTGATTTAATTTATTTATTCACAAAATTCTTAAAATTATAAGATATCTGCTAAATTAATTTTCATAAAAGTTTCGAAGTATAGAAGTAAATTTTATTCCAGTTTTTAATGAAATAAAAAAACTTGACAGATTATTTATATTTTTAATACTAATTATATTGTTTAAATAACTTTCAGTAACTTAAAAATTATTATATTTAGCTTGACGATAATCGAAATATTATAAGTGCTAACTGCAACTGTAAAACTGGAGTAGCGCAGCAATGCAAGCATATATGTGCCGCAATACACTTCGTTAACTCACCGGATTCTGCAGCTAGTAAAACTAGTCAATCGCAAGGATGGGGTAAACCCTCGCATCGGCAGCTTTTGGGTTATGACAAAGGGGCTCGAATTTCAACTTTATTTCCACCTCCTCCTTTATGTAGTAAAGCCGAAAAATTGACTCCGTTTCATGTTACTACTGAAAACTTGAAGGAGTTTGTGCCTTTTTCACCTTTATTTCAAATTCTTCAGTTTGAAGAGAGAAATCAGGTCGAGATTATTGCTGCTGAAACCTTGGCTGAAATTAAGCGGATGACAGATAAAAATAATTTATTAGAAAAAGCAAAAAAAGTCACTTTGGACATTTTCACTCTTCAACTAGTTAATAATTTACATGGTGTTGAGTGTGAAACGCTTAAACAATGGCATGATTTTTATCAAAATAAAGTCTGCTGTTATGTAGATAAGGCACTATCAATAAGTATTGGAACGATTGATCAGTCTGAAAAATCTGAGTGGTTTGAGGAAAGAAAGTTGCGTATCACTGCTAGCAATGGTCACAAAGTGAAAGGAAATCGTTTTGACATTGAGAAAATTATTGATGAGTTTTTGAATCCTAGTAAACATGAAACCTCTGCTATGAGTTATGGAAAAAAAACTGAAGAAATTGCTCTTAAAGAATACAAGAAATTACTACAACCAAATTGGGAAGTAGTCAGAGTTGGTCTTATCGTTAATATTCCTCAGCCATGGATGTCATGTAGTCCAGATAGTATTGTAATTTATGGGCCAAATATTTGGCAGAAAAAACTCATTGAAGTGAAATGCCCATATTCATGCCGTAATCAACCGATTTTCAACGAAGAATCACTGGAAATCCACGTTCAATACTTAAAATTCGATGAAAATGGATTGCACTTAAGCACAACTCACTCAATTTACACTCAAATTCAGCTTCAAATGTACGTCACAAACATTGCTTTTTGTGATTTATTCATCTATTCACCTATGGGTAGTGTTTTAATAACTGTTGGACGAGATGAGGCTTTTCTTAACAAAGTAATACCTGCACTCCAAAAATTTTACTTCCAACATTATCTTCAAAGATTATTTTCTATGCATTCTAAAAAAAAAAACTAGATGTATTTTCTATCTGCAATATTTAAGATGAATTATTATTATTATTATTGAATTAATAATGTTAATTTAACTTACCTTTTATTTGACAACTTAAATTATTAGTTTAAAAAAAAAAGCTATGAGACTTTTGCAAATTTTTATAAATGTTACAAATTATTATATTTATTGTAATTTAATTGTTACATATAAAGTATGTACAAAAATGTGATAAAAAATAATTACATAAATCATATAAATTTTTAAATAAATTTTTAATTTCATACACTTGTATTTATATTATTATTTTTGAACTATTGTTTTATTATAGGCTTGGAAATATTTATTAAACTGCAGATTACAAAAACAATTTCATCTACGTGAGGAAGTAAAGATATTGGTATTTTTGTAAAAATATTGAAATCTTTGATTCTTTGGTTCACTCGTTCAATATGAATTCTGACCGAAGCAATATTGTAGGTTTCATCAACTTCTTCAGCTGTAAATTGTCCACCATGAGCAAAAGGAGGCATAATGAAGACAGCATTCTTTTTTTCAACTTCGGTTTTAATTTGAGGGAAACCTTTATCAGCAAGAACAACATCACCGGATTCTATCAAATCTACTATCCCACAGTCGTTCGTAATGTAACAGTCACTAGAACGACCACCGTAGCACTTAGATACAAAAGTTATTAATCCATTTGGAGCACACCCAACCAAGAATTTCACTGTTTGATGATGTTTATAGTCTGAGTACATCAAAACTTTCTGTCTTACTTCCGGCGGTTGCTCTGTATACACTTCAGTGCAATCGATAATCACACGTGTTGCAGGGTAATTTTTTTTGAAAGCTTCTGGTAGAGTTGCTTGTATAGTAGCTCTCGAAGGCCAAACTATAAAATTTTTCAATAAAATATTGAGTTGTTGTAAGTTACTGATAAATATTTTTGTGCTGAAGTTCTGTGGATGCTGAATAGTACTCCTAGTGCTGTAAATGTCAGACCAGTCTTCAATTTTGTCAAAGTGATAAGTAATTTTGTTTTTTTATCTATTTTGGTAGATTTTATGTCAGGAAGCATATTTAATAAAAATGTAAATATTGAAAAATTAACACCGGTTAAACTGCTTAAGGATTGGTCATCATGAATAGAAGTAATTCCATGAAAACCTTGACAATCAGATTTAATAGAATCTGAAGTAATAGGATCACACCCAACATCTTCAACGTTCTTTCGTAAAGGCGGCAGATTAATATCACAAATTTTTTCAGCTGTCCTTTTAATTGGAATGTTTACTTGTACTTCTGCAGTACATACACCATCACAGGAATTTATGTTGCAAAAAAAAAATATTTATGTTCACCTAAAACACTTTCATCAACAATTTCATCAGTTTGACATGTAATGCTACGAGTTGTTTTTTGTGGAGTACTATCAAATACACAATGATCTTCTACACTTTGTGTTTCAGCATCTACCCAATTATTATCATCTTGAATTTCAATTTCACTTATAATATTATTACTAGTATTATTAATTTTATTATTAATGATATTCATTTCACTTCGTAAATTTCGTTGTCGCAATCGTTCGAAACGTTCAAATGCTTGAGTAGATTTTTTGATATTTACTTTACCAGGAAAAATTGTTGGTATGTATGAAGGATGCCGAGGATGTTCTGACTTTTGATTATTAACAAAATGAGCACTACAAATCCGAGTATTTTGAGTTGGTTCCCAATCATTTGGATATTTCCTGAAAAAAATTATTTTAAATTTCATTTTCCTTAGTACATTTTTATTTACTTTACAAAATAATCATTGTATAATTTAATATTCTATTTCATATTACTTGGCCTTTTAAATTTGATCGTGATTAATTTAATTTTTTCATTAAAATAATTTACTTACACATAGTTTTTCACTGCATTTATCCATTGTTGACGTTTAAGGGTTATCCACGCTGAGTTCAGAGTACTTGCAGGGAAACGATAAAATTTAACACTTGTATTTTGATTTTTGTTTTTATATGGCATATTGGAACAACCACGGATACAGCAAGAAACTTTTGACGAAGACATTATCAAAATTTATTTCAATTAGATTAAAAAAAAAATTTATTTAATAAATTTGTTATTGTTTTGTATAGCACTTGCCACCACTTTGCTTTACATTTTTCCCGGCAGGTGGCGTCAAGGTCATCTTTCTCAATCCCTATACAAACTATACATTTGTTTAATATTGTATATATAATCCACTATATATTATACTATATATTACACTATAATCCATACTGAATTTTGAATTACGGATCCACACCCGGTAGCCTGAGAGTACAGAGTACAAAGCTTGTCACTATACGCTTTCTATATCAACAAAGATCATTAAATTATTTATTTATGTAATATGAAATTTATAAATTAATGCAATGAAAAAAAGCTAATAATTTGAATTTTTTATATCAGTCGGTGTTCTTCACTTCTCATATGAAAGTTCATTTCTTCTTTATTGAACTTTTTTTGAAAAATAATTTAGTGAGATTTTAAGAAAAAAATCTAATTACAATCTGAATAAAACTGGTTAACACTTGTAAGTATATATACATCCCCAATTATAATATAAAATATATAGATATTGTGAGTCACACACTACACAAAATGCAGTAGTCTTTATACCAATTGACAACTTCCTGCCTAGTGTGTTACTACTTTATCACAATTCAACCCGAGATTTATAAAATTATTAGGTAAAAAAAAAAAAAAAAAAAAATAAATAAATAAATAAATAAATAAAAATAATTAAAACCACCAATGATAATTATTATTTTTGTTAAATTTATTAAATTTCATAAAATCACCAATTAGTCACATTTGTTTTGATTTTATTACCGCAATTAATATTTTTTTTATAAATAATATTTCCAATTACATATTATTAACAATAAAGTTAAAAATTTTCTTTTAAATAATTATATTGATAACAGTTATTTTAAATTTTTTAATTTTTAGCATCAACTGCACTTCTATATTTTATACAATACTTTATTATTATTATTATTATTATTATTAATATTAATATTATAATTATATCAAGAGGCATTAAATGCACGCATTATTTATTACAATAAAATAACACATATTAAGCGGCATTTAATAATAATCACACCTCTGTAACTACTTAAACACTAATTTAATCTAAATAATAATAATAATAATATATTCAAAAACACAAGTACGAATTTAAAACTAATTATTAATTATTAATTATCATTATTATTATTTTTTTTTTTTGACTAGTGAAATTTGTTCACATTTTATTTCTAAGTTGGTACATTGCGCAAATAATTTTGAATATTAATTAATAAAGTACGCAGATTAGATTATAAAAGCGTGATGAATCATCAGCAATTACATTTAGAATTTTTATTTTTTTTTATTATTATTATTATTTTTTTTTAGTTTTTTTATCATTTTTTTTCCAACTCGTCTAATTCTATAGACAAACGTATATTATTATTATTATTATTATTATTATTATTATTATTATTATTATTATTATTATTATTATATACTGTTTAATTTCTCTAACGGATAGTGAGACGCTAATTAAATTAAGTACAAAAAAATTAAATAAAATCTCGACATTAAACAATTAATCAATCATTATCTTTCTCGATGACAAAACAATCATTTTGTGCATTATTATTTTTATTAAAATTATATCGATAAATAAAAAATAATAATGATAATTATTGACGTGGTAACACGGCAGTGAAGATAAAAACACAATCACCACACAATTTAAATTTTTTTCTTCTTTTCCCTCAAGAAAGAAAATGATTGAATAAAAATAATAACAAAAGCATTAAATAGACTTTTTTTTTTGGTTTTTTTTTTTTTTTTTTTTTTTTTCTTTCAAGTTGCTCTGTGTGGTGACTTAGCAATCACTGAGATTAATTAATAAATATATTTAATCAATCATGAGCTCAAAGTGGACGGAGCCACGTCGATCTACCCTATCGTGAATAATGTTTCGAGCCCATGCTTTGCATTCAATGTTGATAAGTACGTTACCTACAAATTACAAAAAAACAAACAAATGGATATTTTAAATTCAAGAAACCAAGAATGAAAAAAAAAAAAAAAACTATTGATAAAAAATAAATAAACTTACGTTTGGGAGATTCAAACCACACTGCAACAAGCGGACTGAGGTATCCCGGTGAATTTGTGTACGGGAAATAAAATCCAGGGAATCCAGAACGCGGCTTGTATTGAATAGGTCCGATGTTTTCGATATCCGCAGGATTCTCGCCCTCGCACGACACCCAGATGGTCTGCAACTCCTCGGGGTTTCGCATCTTGGCTCCCTTGATCCGGGCTTTCAGGTCGTTTGGCATGTTTGCTGGAAGGTTTTCCGTGTCGTTGTAAAACTGTGGTTGCCATCCAAAAATCTAAAAAAAGAAAAAAAAGAATAAGAAAAAAAACATTTTTAATTAATAGAATGTTGATTATAATTTTATTGCTGTTAAAGTTTAATTAAAAAAAAAAAAAAACTTGCCTTGTTCAATTTTAAAAATATACAGGGCTGATAGTCGGGGTACATGTACTGCTTGGGTCCAGTGCACGGGGAAAACTTTTCTAGGTCAACTTCGCAGGCTTTTCCAGGCGCTGGAGGCTTACCATAATCACAGTGCATACGGTTTTCAATTATTTGCTGGACTGCTGGTGATGCCATGCTTCCTGGTTTAGGTGGTTGATATTCTAAAATAATAAAATAATAAAATTTTAATATTAATATTGAAAAATTATAAAAATAATAAAATATTATTAACCTTCTAAAAATTTATCGATGGCGTTGCTCCAATTTTCGTAATTTCCCTTGTTGCTTGCTTTGTACCAAATAAGAGTACTCTCAACATTGCTGACAGGCGGCATTGGTCGGAAACCAAGTCCCGGATTGTCGCCAATTAAAGATTTTTCCATCTGCCATTTGGGTGCTTTGTGGTCGAGAGTTTGATAAAATACTGCCAACATTGCTCCAAAGAATCCAGTGAGCACTCCATAAAATATTACATAAAAGAGCAATATCTTTGCTACAATAAAATAAACAAATAAACAATCTTAATAGAGTTTAATTGTTTCAATTGACAAATATAGCATTTAAAGATCAGAGAGTCAATCAACGTCTAGTTGCGGGTCTAATATAGTTTTGCTAAATGACCCAGTTATTATATCATTATCAATTATTAATATTAACACATTATTAATTATTAATTATCGCGTTCTATTTGTATTATTAACGATAAATTGCGTAACGATCGGCTTTAAAGGTAACATTATATAAATTAATTTAGCCTTTTAAATGTTTCTCTAAAATATATATATATATATATATATATATATATATATATATATATATATATATATATATATATATATATATATATATATATATATATATATATATGTATATATTTCAATAAGAGGGCGGTGGTACTAATGGGGGTACACTATCGATCCCTTGTTATTATATATACATTCTTTTTTTTCTTTTTTCTTTTTAATCTTTTTAAAAAATATTTTTATTTAAAATAAAATAAAATAAAAAATCTATTTAAAATCAACCCTTAGTAGTTCTGTTATCGATCCTCGGGTTATTGATTTAAGAACGAGTCTTTTTGTCTGGTACGTCTAACGTCATCTAACATTATTAAACCCCAATAAATAATATTTAACTGACAATTGTTTATATATAACTATTGTTTGAATTTTTTAAATTTATATAAAAAGGATTATGTTAAAGATAATATATTTAAAGAAAACGCCCGAGTATTGACCGTTGCCGAGGAGATTATCGATTAGACTATTGCGGATAAAGAATAATTATTTAAAATAAAATAAAATAAAGGCTAATAATGATAATGATAATGATTACTTACCCCAACTTGATCCTGTTCGTCCAAGAAATTGTCCTGTTTCAGAATTCCACAGAAAGGTACTAAATGCCTCCCATTTACCAAGTTTAGGCGGTGGTGTGTAATACTGATCAACTTTTGACTTGTCTTCCATTGTTTATTATTTTAAAAAAAAGTATTATTAATTATTTAAATTTAAAACACTGTTATTTATTTTAAAATAAAAATAAAAAATTTTTCCAGCGACTAAGAAAAAAGACGCAATTAACTATAACTGGTGAGAGATAGTAGAATCTGGTAGTAGCTGTTTGCTTGTTAGCTGGTTGCTGCTCGCTGCTCGCTGCTACTGGACGAAAAGACCAGGGGGATGAATATTGAGCGATCTCTCGGTAGACCCCAGTCCCAGTTTTTCCATCGGGGAGGAAAATGCGCAATCGCAGTCTACGAGGTACAGGCAAATACAATATCACATACATCGATATGATTGTCAGTTTCAATAATTCTCCTACTGCGCACGAGTAACAAACCTTATTTAACTATTTACTTATCATTACATATGTACTATTTATCATTATATATTTTTTTCTCTTTTTTTCTCTTTTTTTTTTTTTTTTTTATTCACAAGACCCATGGCTTCAATTAAAAATATATACCTTTTTGTTACAGGATATTTTTAGAAAAATACACTCTCCCTATTTTTAGAAAATTAAAAAAAAAAAAAAAAAAAAACCAGATGGTGGAAGATTAAATAAAAAATTATTAAGAAAAGTTCAAATGTGTGATTTTTAATAAATATTTTATTACACAAGATTAAAATATTTTGTAAATTTCAAATCCGCACAGATAACAGAGTCTACAATGTTTAATTTAGTTTGCTTATTTATTTTATTTTTTTTTTCTTAATATATATTGCAAATACATTTGTGTCGTTAATTTATTTATTTACATACAACTATACATTATTATGTTGTATATGATTTTTTTTTTCAGATTTCTGTACACACTGCTGGATATTTTTTTATACACGTCAATTATTTTTTTACATACCCGCGGTTAAGAAAAAAAAAAAAAAGATGATTTTTAAAAATTGCACCAGTTGATGATAATGATAATTATAAAAAAAAAAAAAAAAAAAAAAAATATCTGATTATAGCGGGTTGTTGAAATACGGTCGATCAGAAAAAAAAAAAAAAAAACAAATGATAAAAAAAAATTCGTACAAAAAATATTGAGCCAAAATTTAAAACGTGAGATCTCAAAAACCGATTTTTTTTTTTTAAATATACATACATAATTACTTCCAGAGAGAAAAGAAAAAGATAAACAAGTTAAAGTCACTCGGCCAAAATTTTTTTAAATTCGTTGCAATATAAAACTAAAGCACGCGTAACACTGATAATAAACAATAATTGATAATATTTAATAATAATGAAAATAATAATAAAAATAATAATAATAATAATAATAATAATAATAATAATAATAATAATAATAATAATGCAGTTTAAGATAAAATTTTCAAGCCTAGAAATAATATACTAGACTGTTAGTATGATAAATAGAAATAATGAGCAATCTTTATGCCGTTTATACTTTTTACAAGATTCTTTATCTTTTATCTTTTTTATTTATTTATTTATTTTTTTTTTATTTATTTAGTCTATGCTACTATCACTATTATTTTTCATGTTTTTTAGAATTTTTTTTTTTTTTATTTTTTTTAAATTTACACGTCATTAGTAGCTGATATATAATACAAATTAATTGGCAGGTTTTGAGATACTGTTAATTCTTAAAAATAAATATTATATATATATATATATTTAATTCATATCAACGATAGTCACACCGATGTCCTTAACACACGATGACCTAAATCTCACGGTTAATAATATTAAATTAAATTATATTTAAAAAAAAAAAAAAAAAAAAAAAAAAAAAAAAAAAAAATGGGCTTACCCCCAAACTTGTAGTACACTCGTTATGATTAATATTATTATTATGAATATTAATATATATTTAATAATAATTATTAGAAAAACGAGCTTGTGTCTCTTCATTCATCGCTGACGTTGGGACACTCTGGATTTGTTGGCTTGGGTATTTTGAAATCCAATCGGTATTGAGCTGAAATAAAAAGAAAAAAGAAAAAAGAAAAAATAAAAAATTAAACATAATTTTTTTTTTTTTTAATTACCTCGCTTGGTAAGATCTTCCATAGTTTGTTCCTTGCAGTCGATTGCAAGATGATTGTTGCTACCGCAATTGTAACATGAAATCTTGGGCTGATGAGGCTGCTGTTGGCCGTGATCGTGATGCGGATGATGAGACTGCTGGGGCTGATGATGACCAATGGCAAGACCTGGCATCAAACCTGTCACAATACCTGGTGGTGGCAGAGGCGGTGGAGGTGGTGGTGGCGTACCAGCTGGTTGTCCTGGATACTGATATATTATTTCACCGTTTGACTGAAAGCCCTGTGGAGATACTGTTGGTTGGAACCCCGCCGGCGCCATTGACACCGTAGGTCTCGGGTAAATAGTATGAGAATAACCGCTCGAATAAATATTAGTACTGTTAAGCGGTAATCTTGGAGTTGTACCAGGAAAATAATTACCGTGTGGTAAAAACGTCATTTGCGGATGATTTCCCGTTGGAAATCCACCAGACATACCAGACATACCAGAAATACCAGAAATACCAGACATACTAGATATACCAGCAGGTATACCAGATATACCACAGTGTTGGGGTAGCGGTGGTGCCGGAGTTGATAAATTTACCGACGATGGAGGTGGAATTGCTCCAGTTGATACTGAACAGGCATTTGAATTATTAGTTACGCCATTCATTATTTGATTTTTTTGTCTCATTGTTTGATTTTTTTTCATACTTCGTGTTCTGTCGTTGTTGATTTGTTGCTGCTGCTGCTGTTGTTGTTGTTGTTGTTGTTGTTGTTGCTGCTGCTGTTGCTGCTGCTGCTGCTGTGATTGGATTGGAGTTAAAGTATTTTGTCGGGATACTGCTACTGTAGAATAAGAAAGTACCGAGGTACTTGGTGATTGTTCAGATGAATTTGTACTCGCAGAAACTGTTGTTGTTGATGTTAATGTTGATGTTGTGGTTATTGTTGTTGTTGTTGTTGTTGTTGTTGTTGTTGTTGTTGTTGTTGTTGTTGTTGTTGTCGTTGTTGTCGATAGTGATGTATTTTCATTGATAACTGTATTATTGGTTATAAATGTTGAATTTCCCGGCCAAAGAACTACTGGTGGTGTTCCTGGAGGTGATCTACTTCCAGTAGAACTATCTGAGCTGCTGCTTTGTGAGCCATGACGACTACTGTCCGCATCTAATCTCAATGCTTGCAATTGGGCCACACAGTACATGTGTTGTGCATTACACCTACTTAATTATTAATTATTAATTATTAATTATTTTATATAAAAAAAAAAAAAAAAATAATAATAATAATAATAATAATAATAATAATTTTGATAAAATTAAAATTAAATACCTGGGATAACGATTTTGAACAGTTGAAGTAGTAGCAGCAGCTGCTGCTGGTACTGTTAAACAAGCATAGCAAGGATTTTGAGTGGCATAGATTGACGGTGGAGCTGAATGAAATAGAGATAGTTGCTGATTCGGGTCCATTGTTGGTGGAGGAGGCGGTGGTCCCGGTTGCATTGTCTGATATCGTCTTATACTCGTTATATTTGCGAGATGACTGTGGTGATGATGATGATGGTGATGGTGATGATGAATTGATTGATGAAAGTCTTGTAAAAATGGCAATCCTCCTGGTAATTTACTGTTGTAAAATTCATTAGATACCTGACCTTGTTGTTGAGGTTGGGTTTGGGGTTGCTGTTGTTGTTGCTGCTGCTGCTGCTGTGTTACCTTATATCAAAGAAATTTTATTATCATGTAAAATTATTTATTTATAATTTAACTCAATTAGTGGGGAAAAAAAAAAAAAAAAAAAAATAATAATAATAATAATAATAATAATAATAATAATAATAATAATAATAATAACCTCATCTGCTATTTGCTCAGTTGTCAAGGAGAAGCTCTCAACTTTATTATTTTTTTGGTCAGCAATTATTTGATTACTCTGAGCCCCGTTTGTCGAATTTAAACTTTGAGAACGTACAATACTTCTCAGTTGATCTACTGCATTTGGTGTTAGGCCTATTTCTCTTAGTTCCTCGTCACTTATTCTTCTTATCTAATTTTAATAACAATAAATAATAAATAATAATTGTCAGTTATCATTATGAATTTTATAAAATTATTAATATAATTTTTTGTTACCTCTTCCATTAAGTAATTTTGTAAACAAGCCTTGTAATTAGGCATTTCCTTGCCGAGAGTTTCACGAAGAGTATCATTATTGACTGTGGTGATGGTAGATACACCACCAGTACTTCCTGAAATCGAACTCGAGGGTGATTTTAACTTGGGAGGATTTTTAACAACCCCTGCACAAGTTGTAGAAATACTACTACTACCACCACCACCACCACCACCACTAGTTAGACTGTTTTGTCGTGAATATGTGCCAGATGTTGGCGTTGTCGATTGAAGAGTACCTGAAGTAACAACAACAACAGATCTTGGAACGGATGTTTGATTCAGATTTACGTTAACATTTCTTCCGGCGGCAGACACAGTACTACTACAATTACTGATATTATTATTATTATTATTATTACTACTACTACTACAACAACTACTGCTATTACTATTGTTGTTGCTGCTGCTGCTGCTGCTGCTGGTGGTTGTAGTATTTGTCTGATTGCTATTTCCACTGGAACGTTCTTCAGCAGATGACCACGTTCGCATACTACGACGGTTTGGAGAATTACTGCGACTCGGTGGAGATCTAGACGGTGGCGGTGGTGGTGGTGGTGGTGGATGCTGGATCGGTGAAGATGGACGACTCACCAGAGGTGATGCTGGATAGACAATCATATCTCCTGGTGTTACTGTATGGTACATCATCTGATGGTGGTGATGATGGTGATGATTGCTACCAATCATCATTGGTGTCTGTCCTGTCCAGGGCATTGAATTTATCGGTGGGAATCCCAAGTGAAGATATTGACCAGGTGTGTGATTTTGAGGATTAATCATCTGATCAGGTGGCAAACAAAGCCCTGGAGGTGGTGGAGGCATCGATAATCCAGGTGGTATTCCACTTACCATTGGATTACGAAATTGCATATCACCGTAGTGTTGAATCGGTGGTGGCATTATACAATTACCTTAAAAAAAAAAAAAAACAAACAAACAAAAAAAAATTAATATTATTAATAATAATGGCCATTTATTTATTTTTTATTATACCTGTTTGAATTTCCATTCCTTGGACATTGACCGGCTGGTGTTTAATATTGTTTATAATTCTGGATTCCTCTTTCTCCTGAAGTTTTAAAAAAATATTACCAAAAATAGCCTTTTGCTCGTAAGTAAAAGCCGGATGGTTGAGCGCCATCGTGTACAATAGTATCAATTCTTCAAGGGATTGTTCATCTTGGCCAGCTGCAGCCAATAAATTAGCCAACTCCTGGGTGTCAAAGTTTGCCAGACTCTTGTAAAAAGCTGTGGCACAATCATAATTGCATCCGTGAAGAAGAGCTACGTACAAAACAAGCTTCCGACGAATTCTAGTGTCAGTGACACCCCCAGATTTAGCGAGTTCCGCCAAATCTGCAACATTATTTGCATGATGCTCGGTGTCACGCAAATCATTGTAGTCGCGTTTTCCCCGATCTTCGATACACGTACCGAGATATCGAACTTCAAATGGCAGGCACATATTTAACAATGTGCACATTATGTCGATCCTCTTATAACTAAAAATACAAATATAAACCATTATTATTATTATTATTATTATTATTATTATTATTGTTTAAGATTTAAAAAAAATAAATAAAAATTAGGGTTATGAAATTTACCTGGACAAGTTTCCAAACCATGACACGACGTTCTCTTTACACACCATTGCCAGACAACATTGATACTCACTTTGTTCGAGTAATTAAACAAAACGCAGAGAGACGCGTTTTAATGATTTTGATGATGAAAGAAATTACTTGATAATGGTAACGAAACTAACGAATATGGTTGACGCTACCTCTACTGACTACTAAAATACTCTTTCGCTTTAGATAATAATAATAATAATAATGATGATAACAACAACAATAATATTTATTGTCTATTATCTAATTGTTTTAAATTTACTCAGTGATTATAATTAAACACTTGAGTTAATGATAATGGAGTAACTAGTAAATTATTACGACCATCACCTTCAGTGTCCACTAATACGGAGTATGAGGAGTATTGTTAAAAAAAAAAAAGAAAATAATGAAAAAAAAAAAAAAAAAAACAACACGTATTATATAGCTCGGATATTTTTAAGCTTAAAGTTTATATTATTTCACTTTTGACTTAAATAATACCAGAATAATAAATAATACAATGAATTGTTCTTCTAATTAACTACCCATATGTATCATTTATTTAATAATTATTATTATTTGTCAAGTCGCGTAATTTGTATCAGTGTTCGTACGCTAAATACGATAATGGCCATTTTCTTAAAGCTTCGTTTCGAAGTTGCAAATTTTTTTTCTCATCGCTGCTATGAATATCGGGCTTTAGTTGGTCAATTAACCGCGGAATTCAATGGTTATTTAAATAATTTATTAAAATTGTTATTAAAAATTTATTTATTTGTATAAATTGATATAAAAAATATTTATTATTAATATATAAATCAAGTCTTGAGGTTGACTGATAAATTCGTAGCGATAACACTGTCGCTGTGTTCAGGTAAACTAAAACCACCGGTGGTAGAAGTAGTGCTTGTTGTTGTTGTTGTCGTCGTCGTCAAACTTGACTTTTTGCTCAATGAATAATAATTAGGAATATTTGGAGTTGATGTACGTGCTTTCATCAATACAGTCTTTTCAGTACTTTTATTAGTGGTGGTTTCTTTTATAGAAATTGATGAAACGTCGCTGAATCCAGGCAGAGTCCAATTGGTCGTTGTTCCATTGTTGACAATATAAAGTGATTTTTTAAGCGGAGACTTTACCCGTTTTATGGCAATTGTTATATCAGAATTAGAGGATGAACTTAGTGCACTAGCTTGGCGAGTTTTTCGAACCATTGGAATTAACGAAGCGAGTCCTATACGCTTCAAGTAGTCTTCCATTTTTTCAGGAGGCGATTCCACATCAATTGGCGTCGTGTCCGACACTGGAGTGCTTATTATGTCAGAAATACCAGAGAAACCGGAGAAACCTGACAAACTATTTCCACTACTTGTCGAAATTATTTTATCGCTGTTAATATTAGTGATTAGTTCAACGGAATTTCTTGCGCTACAATTAATTAAAAGTGACTCGTTTAATTTTTTATTTAGATTATCTGAAAATTGTACCAGTGATTTTTCCTCTTTTCGTTTATCTTCTTCAGTCAAAAGAACATTAGATTGGATACTGAGGATACCCAAAGAAGACACAGAAGACTCAATATTTTCATCAGACTTTTCTGGAATCGTATTTTTTAATTTTTTCTCACCGTCTTTGATCGATTCACCTAAATTTACGGAAATTCCAATATTATTTTTACTATTCAATTCATTACTAATAACAACGCGAGTTTCAGGGGTTAAAACTTTTTTTAATTTTCCAGGACTCCTTACACTCCATTGGCTTTGATTTCCTGTGTCAGGAGTATCCAATTCTTCAATTGTTGATAAATTTTCAGGTTTTAATACTTTTGTTGGAACTCTAGAATTTGTTTTTTTTTTTTTTTTTTTTTTTTTAATATTAATAATTAATTTTAATTATAAATTTAATAATAAAAATGCTAGAATAAAACGTACCTGGTGTGTGATTCAATATAATTATCATCGTCCAAAGTAATAACAGGTAGTATGTCTTTATCTTTTGTAGAATGCTTTACCTAAAAAATAAACAATTAATTAAAAAAAAATAAAAAATAAAAAGTATATATATTACCTTTTCAGCCTTTGTTTTAATTTTTTTCTCAAACCCTTTGACTTTTTTACTTTGCTCTAAAATTTCCTCAGATAATTTAGCAACTACCTCATCATTGGAAGCAAGATTAGGTTTTTTCAAGCCATTCTTTCTTCTCCAACCTTCAATGTCCATATTAGTCACTTCCTCAGCTATTATTCTCGGTTTATTTTTCGTTAATTTAACGTCTGGTGTTTTACTTTTATTGAAATTATTATTATCTGGAATAGAATCATTAACAGGATTTAATTCGTTTTGAGTAGTTTTGCGAGCTGTAGGGCTGTATTGAAGACGAAGATCATCAACCGTCTTTATTAACTGATTGATACTGTCCAAATTAGTCAGAGTATTTTTATTAGTCTGATTTCGGTGTTGATTCAAGAGAGCATCAATAACTTGGATTTTTTCAATGCACTGGTTCTGCTGCTGTTGATCGAGTTGCGAATGTTCACCAACTTGTTCTTGCTCTTGCGATACTCTATCATCGAGGTAATATCTTGCTTTGTTATAATTATTGTTATGATTCTGCGACGTTAAGGTATCATCATCATTATCATCATCGGTATCGGTATCAGTATCAGTATCGGTCTTTTCGCTCAATCCTGTAAATTCTAAAATTTTAGCAATTCGCTCAGGACAGGGTCTGTTTGATCGCATATTTATTATTCTCGGCGATGGAGTTTCTGGTGTTGATGCCGGCGATACGTTGAACCGTGCTAATCTTCTAGCTACAGAGTTATTTTCCGATGAATCCAACAGCTCAAGAATCGACGTAATGTCGCTAAAAATAGAAGAATTCGAGGTAGGCTTTATCGCTCCTAAACTCGCGTACGATGAAGAACTATGGGAGAAGTTTTCATTAAAAAGATTCGGACTTTGTTCGTACTTGATGCTTTTTGTTGTAGACTGCACCTGAGTTTGATTATTTTCCAAAGATATTGGAGCATTTGAAAAAAGATTATCTTCTTTATTTTTTTTATTTTCTTTATTTTCTTTATTTTCTTTATTTTCTTTATTTTCTTTATTTTCTTTATTTTCTCTATTTTTTCTAGCAGTTGGGACCGTTACTGAGGGTGCTACTACTGCTGATTCTACTTGCTCGTTGTCTTTTGAGGGTGAAGTAACTTGGATCTTGCCATTTCCGACATTTATAACAATACTACGACGCGATCTCTCAGTTGTTTGAGTAGATACGTCTGGGTGAGTTATTATCGTAACCACTGGCTCAAGGTAATCCAATTTATCCGACTTGTTAACCGTATCTTGGATATTTAAAAGTCTGGATCCTCTGTCTGGAGACATTTCGACTTGAACACTCTTGTCCTTGCCTTCCTCTTCGGTTCTCGATGTCTGAACCGCTATTTCACTTTTATTTTTATTCCTTTTTTCTTTTTTTAATTTTATTCTTCTTCCATTGTCAGAGACATTTGACAAATTAATAACATTTATTTCTGGTGATAATTGTCTTGCTGGTGACACTCTAGCTGGTGGTTCAGGCTCCTGAATTTTGCTCTGATTAGTGGTGATATTGTTGTTAATGTTGTTAAATAACGGAGTTATACTTGCGTCAAATATTTCATTTGGCAAACAACTTCCAAATTCTTGGAGTAATAATTTTTTTTGCCTCTCGACTTTTTTTAACATTTCTAAAATTTGTTCATCACGCGTTAGATTTTGTTTTACTTCGATTTCTTGTTGATTTCTCATTTCTATCGTTGAAATCACGCAAGGATCATCTTTTCTGGTTGATTAATATCCCAAGTAGCTTGTTGAACCGGTGATTTTAGAATTTCTTTCCGCGGCAAAGTAATTATTCTTTCAGGTAATTGATCCTTGTCTTCTTGACTTACTGTAACAATACCGTTAAAATCACGATCTATAAGTTTTTGTCTTGCTTTTTCAATTCTCTTGTTTCTCAGCTCAGTTTGAACTTTTCCTCGATCTCGATCCCGATACTCCTTAGATTTCCGTATCTCAGAATCAATTCTCGAAGCTTTTAATTTTCTTTCTTTCCTAGACAAAGTATCGAGATTTTTAATCAAATTATTGTAATCGCGTTTAACTTTTTCTCTAAGCAAAGCATCAGCCCCTCGACGTCTGAATTTACTCTCATCAATTTTATGAGAAAAAGGTTCTTGAAGAACCTGCTGAGCAGCATTTTGAGCATTTATTTCTCCCTCAACATTAATGATCCTCTCTACAAGATCGCTCGATTTATTTACAGTCAAAGGAGTTTTTCGAGTTCTTTGAGTTATCTGGGTATTTTTACTTCTAGATGTCAAACAAGTTGTTGGTCTGTTGGTAGTTTGGGTAGGAATATCAGAAAAATAAGAAGAATCATCGCTGACAGACGTAATACTGACCAAATTAATATTATTTTGCTGTTGGTAGTCCTCGGGATTGTACTTTGAATTATCGCTGTGTCTCTCAGAATTTTGACAAGTACAACAATCGTTGCATAAACACAAAAAATCTGTTATTACATCTTCCTCAGGCTCTTCCTGGTGAATTTCCACGCTAACTTGATGCTGCGGTGATTTTATTTTCGTTTTTATCGGTGACTTTTTCAAAAGCTTTTTCTTTTTAGTAGTAACAGGTGGTTTTGATTTGGCCTTTGGAAGTCCTGCAATCATGGCCGAGCGTAAGTTTTTCGTCTCGCGGATTTGTTTCAACCTCTGGTGTTTAATATTACCATTGTCACTTTTGGCATTGATTATATGAGCCGCCTCTTTACCACGTTCAACAGCTACTGCATGATTTTTGTACTTTTCAGTCTCTAAAATAACCTGAGACTGAGGCTGAATCGTTGCGGATTCGTGAGCCAACCCAATATTATTCATTTCATCTTGATACCGTTGTTGGATCTCATTTAGTTTTTTATTGTGCAAACGTCTCAAATCAGATTCTTGGTTTTTTTCTAAATTATTTATTTCTTTTCTTGCAATGTCTTTTGTCCGTTCTAATAAATTACTCGATATATCTTTTGATTGCTGACGTACCTAACAAAAAAAAAAAAAAAAAAAAAAAAAAAAAAAAATAGTATAATAAAATTAGTATAATAAAAAATAAATATTTATATAGATATTATTTACCTGTTCAATACGTAACCTACGACGACGTTCACGTTCAAATTTTTTTATTTGCTCACGGTCCGATAAAACTGTTTTTTCTCTTCGCATACAAACTGGATTTACTGTTACGTATACAGACATATTTTTTTATATTTATTTTATTTATTTACATTACAAATAATATAATTATATTAATGTATTATAAATATATAAATTTATTATCTGAACAACAAACAACAAAACAAAACGGTTAGAATTTTTTTCTCTTTCTCTCTCTAATAAAAATGGCCGTGGAATTAAAATCCAGCGACATTTTTTTTATTTTAAATTAAGAAAAAATTTTTTTTCAATTAAAAATTTATCAATAATAAAATATCTAACGCCATTTTTAATAACAAAATAATAATTAAATGGAATATAAAAAATTAGTGTTTTTTTTTTTTTTTTTTTCTTTCTTTCTTTCTTTCTAATTAGAGATATAATAAATAGTTTTTATTTTTAGTTTAAAAATAGTTGGAATTTTTTTTCAACAGATGGCGCAACGATATAAAAACTATCTAAACGCACTCTATCGGGGAAAAAGACACAACTAAAGTAGGCTTGCGCTTGTGGTTGTAAATTTTACATAAATGCGTGAAAGAAAAGGAGGGAGACGAACAGGATTACAGTCGTGACATTACAAGCGGCCAGGTTACTTTTATTATTATTTTAATTAGTCATTGCGCGTGACAGCTAAATAAAAAATAACACAAATTAATTATTTAAATAAAAATTAATAAACATAAACAAAGTATTATCTTCCGTATAAAATAAAAATACTCACGACAATGAATTTGTGACAAAACGGTGAGCTTTTCATTTTTTTTTGCTCTAATTTTTTTTTCTTTTTCTTTTTTTTATCATCATCAATAAGCTTCGACGTAATGGCTGTGTGTCTTTATCAGTGAGCTTTGAGAGAAGCTTATTATTTATCGAGCACGAGCACGCAAAATGCGTATTAAATAGCTCGTGGTATTTATTAATTATTATTATTATTATTTTTTTACACTGATAACACAAGAGCGCGGGAAAATTTTAAATATATATTGATCCAAGAGGTTATCTCCCAGCTGTTTTATTTTTTTATTTTTCATTTTATCCATAAATTCTCTGTCAATTTACTATCATTTTTTATTTTTATAATATAAATATTGAATTAATAAAAAAATAAATAATAATTAATAATTGACCGAATGTTAAATTAACAGCCCCCATAAAAAGGTCCTTGAAAATCGATAATTTTTTACGTCACAGAATCAGATAAAACAAATAACCACCGTGGGCGTAATATATATACATGTATTGTGTATAATAGGTGAAAAAGCCCCCTTTCCTTTTTAAGCTTATTGTTTAAATATTTATAAAATTAACAAGTATTTATTTTTTCAGATTGACAATGTCCAGCAGCACAAAAGACTAAACCCCACAGGATGTGGAGATAATAATTTTATTGGTGATATTCTCTTTTTCTCTTACTCTCTTACTCTCTCTTTCCCACAATATATATCTATAATAGAATTATTACACTAGTTTCATAAAAATAAAGTTTAGTTAAATAAAGTGATCAAGTGTGGAAGGGTATTTGTGAAATGGCCTTCATGATGAAGAAAAAAAAGTACAAATTTTCGGTAGAACTTGTCCTTGAAGAGCTTACCGCTGTGCCTTTTGTAAACGCAGTACTGTTTGCAAAGATGCGGTTAACGGACAGTGGATCCTTTGTAGATCATTCCACCAGGTGAGCTTTCTCTTTTTATCATAAATTATAAATTAATTTTATTTTCATAATTATAATTATAATTAGTATTATAAACAACCGTCACTTTTATTCCCGGTTTAAAATACTACCCACGTTTGTTGGCCAATAGCCAAAATCTATGCGATGACGCTCATCCAGCTCTGGAATTTACCGAAGCTAAAAAAAGATTCAAACAATAAAGATAAATTTTATACTTTATATATCCGCATTTATGTTTTTTAATAATAGATAAATCGACACGGAAATGATAAATTTGAAAGCGGTAGTAAAATTGTTTTTTAAATTAAAAGTAAACAGAGCAATGAACTTGCTGTTGAGAAAAGTAATCATCATTGATTAATTGTGACAAATAAAAAAAACAATATTACAAGTATTACAGGGGTAAAATCCTTGAACGATAACCTTTTCTGTGATTATTTAAAATAGTTTAAGATAAATGTCCTGTCGCAGTACGGTTCTGGCTCCCATTTAATTATCTTAAAAATAATAATAATAATAATAATAATAATAATAATAATAATAATAATTTCGTTAATATTATTATTGTACAAGTCAAGAGGATAAAGAAAAAAAATTAAGAGGAAGAAAAGTCATACGCTGAATTAGGTGGTTAATATAAACAATATATAAAGATAATGGACAATGTCCGTTGTGGGAAATTACTATTGCTCTGCTGATGAGGAAACGGAAATATAATAACTTTATATATTTATTTATTTATCTATTTTTTTCATAGAGGTCTTTGGGATACAGCCAAAGTAAACGGTATCCTTGACCGCTATTCCTTGCCAAAAATTACGGGTTTAAATTGTCGAGGACAATCTGGATAGTTTTCATGATATTATTGATTTATATTGATAAAAATTAACGCATCAATGACGGTACCTTTGTAAATCAATAATCTTTGCGTCATACATAATTTTATATTTATATATATATATATATATATATATATATATATATATATATATATATATATATATATATATATATATATAATAACTAGTTAAAAGCGTTTTATTCTAATGACACGTTATTGGCCGTGACCGTGGTTGCCAGACATAGACAATAAAGAATAATAATTATGATAAACAGACATGGTATTAATATAAAAAAGAAGTCATCCTACTGAATGTATGATCTAATACTTGTTATTTGCATTTATTTTTAAAAATATCATCATCATCATCATCATCATCATAATTATTTTAAAATCTACACTTAAATATCTAATGGAGGACTGTTTATTACTTTCCTTAAACAGATAATTTAAATTTAATAACAATAAAATTTTGTTGGTCTAAGAAATCGTGCCAAATAGCCGCGTTCAAGGTTCTGATAAGAAATAAATTTATTATAGAGTCTAATATACAGAGATTGAGAATAAAATCGTTTCATTTGGTTGACTTTAGAAAGTTTATTTACTGGATTATGAAATAAAATAAAATTCAAAAAGCCTTGAACAGCCTTGCCACTAGTCCTCATTTTAAAACTCTGGATAGTATTGGAAAATAAAAAAAAAAAAAAAAAAAAAAAAAAAAAACATCATATAGAGATGTATAAAAGATTGTAGTAAGTTGTGTATAAATTTATACTTTCCTTGATTTAATTACGTAACCGATTATCGGGTCCGCAACAAGTGAAAGAAGGTTACAGCCTTTTTAAATCCATCACAGACAGATTTTATTTTATTTTATTAATACTCTATATTTTTTATTAGTTATTATTAATAATAATTACGGAAGTGAGATTGATTATTGAAATGATAATGGACCACTTGACCTTATTTGGCTGCAATCGATTTAATTTGAATATTATTATTATTATTATTATTATTATTATTATTATTATTATTATTATTATTATTATTTTTATTTTACTTAAAACATTTTTTTTTATTATATTTATTTTGTATAATTACTTTACTACACGCAATGACGTTTAGATTTATTTTAAGTAGCATTAATCAATACAATAGGTAAAACCCACAGTCATATTATTAATCCCCTATATTTTTAAATCCATTCGCAGAGTCTAATCTTTTATAAGCGTTTTAAATTATTTACAATCACGTACATAACTTTTGTTATTAAAATACCATTTCTATTAATTTAGACTTTCATAGTATAGAAAAATAATGATGATACTACTTTCATTAATTTCACTATAGTGAAAATAATATTTTAATTAATTAAAATTTATTCTTAGCTAAGTTTCTCTATTTTATATTTTTTTATTTTTTTTTATTCTTTTCAGGGAAGAAGTTCAAGATCATACGGTACGATGGAATGCTAAATTTGAATTTTTATGCAAAATGAGCGCCAGCGCATCCACTGGAGTTCTTGATCCTTGCATACTCAGGATATCTATCAGAAAAGTAAATTTTCTTTAAATTTATTCAATTAAAATAAATATTAAAAAAAAAAAAAAAAAAAAAATATGTATATATAATAAAATATGATTTTTACAGGAACTTAAAGGAGGACGATCATTCCAGAAATTAGGATTCACTGATTTAAATCTTGCAGAATTTGCTGGAGCTGGACTGTGCCGACGTAGATGTTTACTCGAAGGTTATGATACGCGACATCGTCAAGATAATTCGATGCTGAGAGTCGCTATTAAAATGAACATGCTCTCAGGAGACATTCTTTTCAAAGTGTAATTATTATTAATTATTCGATTAAAGTTAAGTATCAAAATCATCATTTTTAATATATTAATTATTAAAGACCTTCACCGTCGCCAAAACAAACTCAGCTTGCTGTCCCGGGGGCTCCTGGTGTCCCGAGTATTGCCGATGAAGTTATTGTAAGCGACAGATGTAATCGTGAGGACTATGTATCGAGTGGTTCTCTTGCTGGAAGCACAGCAAGCGCCAGCAGTGGGTTTGGTAGTCTTCCTAAAAAGAGGCCCGCACTCTTTTCTTCAGGTTATTATTATTATTATTATTATTATTATTTGTTATTAATTGCTCAGGGGGGTTTTCCCCGGAGTCCGACTCTCCGAGGGCCCAGCCTGAGCGCCATCCATTACTGCTGCACCACTCCACACAACAAGGCGGTTAGTGAGTGCAGCAGGCCAAATTCATTTGCCTAAGTAGACGCAGGGATCCCAAAATGACAGCCTTTTGCATCCGCACTGCTAGAGACACGGCTGCTGAACTGCAAGCCGGTATCTTCGCAAGTGAAGACACAAAAGACTGTTTCATCCCTCCAAGGACGCCGACAACCAAAACGACGAGCTTGACACGGTAACCTGGGTACAGTTTGCCAATTTCAAACAGGAGATCCTGATATATCTGGTGTTTGTGCTCTTCTTTGGCCGAGATATTGTATTCGGCTGGGGCCGAAAACTCAATGACATAAATGTCACGAGTAGCCTTGTCAAAGAGCACAATATCAGGTTTGTTGTGGTCAATCCGCCGGGTTGTTGCGAATGGTATGTTCCAATAAATTTTGGAACTGTCATTCTCAACAACCTGCGGAATATCTCCTGGCAGATAAGGCAGCACTGGTGTCTCATCGATACCGCAGCTATATCTGAGATGATAATAGAGTACTCGCAGGGCAGCATTGTGACGCTGTATGGAGGCACCTCTTGCCAGCACAGGACATGCCGACAAAAGGTGCATCAGCGTCTCCGGATGTTGTTTACACGTCCGACAGGACGTGTCCGGAAGCTGCGCCTGGAGCACCTTGCTACGGTATTCGAGAGTGTTGATAACACCATCTTGGCAGGCAAATATAAACCCTTCGGTCTCGGACATCAGGCCAGCTGACTTCAAGAAGGAGAATGTCAGCTGGGTGGACAAGCCATGGTCACGGACGTGTTTGAAATACACGCTGTGCATGGACTTGTCCATGTGTTCACCGAGGAGTTTTTTTCCTCGGCTATCCTGACGACGCTCTTGAACTCCTTTTCGGGAGTTCAATGAGAGCGTTTATTTCTCCGAGACCTAAGGTATTTGCCGCGTAGATTGCTGCCTTATACAAGAACGACCCCTTCCGCGCATTTTCATGACTATGAACAAATTGCATCAGGAAGTCGTCCTCGTCTGCTGTGAAATTGGCAACCTCGTATGTTAAACCCAGAACCAAACGATCGTGAAGCCGCTCCAAGCTCTGCAATCCTCTCCCTCTGATGTTCCGGGAGAGGTACATCCTGGCGACTGATGAGTTAGGGTGCATGCTCTGATTCATATTGATGACTTTACGGGTTTTGATGTCGAGATCTTTCAACTCATTTCGAGGCCATTTCAGGATCCCAAAAGAGTAAAGTAGGACCGGGACAGCGAGCATGTTAGTAGCTGAGACTTTGTTCTTGCCGGAAAGTTCTGATGACCAGATCTTCCGGAGTCTCCTAACATACTCACTGCGAAGAGTTGTTCGGACTTCAGAGACGGCATGCATTTGCCGCTCTTCAATCCCTAGATATCTGTACAACTCTCCGGCGTCTAATTCTCTTAAGACGCTCCCATCCACTAATTCGACATCTCCACCCGTATCAGAGCACTTACCCTTCGCCAGGTGTACGACCGCACACTTGTCCAACCCAAAAGACATTCCGACATCCCGTGTGTACTCTGCTACGATGTTGATGGCCGTTTGTAGATGATCTTTGTTGGCACTGTATATCTTTAGATCATCCATAAACAGTTGGTGAGTGATCGAGTATACTCGATCACTCGGTAGCCCCGCAGAGTACCCACGAGTTTGTCGGAGGGCAACAGATATTGTCAGCAGTGAGATGCAAAACAACAGAGGGCTCAGAGAATCTCCCTGAAAGACGCCTCTCTTGTACTGAACAGTTCCGGTTACGTGCAATGCATTTCCACTTCCTATGTGAAAACACGTTCGCCAGAGCTGCATCGTACGTTGTATGCATCCCACTGTTTGGCGATTGATTCCGAGGCATTTGAGCAGATAGAGAATCAACTCATGTGAAGTTGAGTCAAATGCCTTACGGTAGTCAATCCAGGCCATAGACAGGTTGCGTTGGTAGTAGATTGCGTCTTGAATGACGCATCTATCTACCAACAAGTTGATCTTGCAACCTGACACGCCCTGTTTACTGCCACGTTGTTCGTATATCTGTTGCCACACAGGCTCTATCTCCTGCAAGATACGGTTATTTAAGATTTTTGTAAAAATCTTGTAAACCGCATTCAAGCAAGTGATAGGCCTGTAGTTCTTTGGGTCGGACAAGTCACCCTTTTTAGGGATGAGTACGGTTCGCCCTTCTACCAGCCAGTCTGGAATTGGTTCGTCGCCCTGAATGTATGATGTAAAAATCCGGGCCAGATGAGCATGTGTAGAAGATTATTATTATTATTATTATTATTATTATTATTATTATTATTATTGTTATTATTATCATTTTGTATTAACTTTTTTTTGTTTATTTAAATAGAATTGCTCAGTGGTACGGAATCTTATGATCCGATGACGCTCAATGAAGTAGTACCTTCGGCATTGCCTCCAGAAGTATTGACTGAAGTTCACACCGAGTCGGGGCACTCGAGAAATTCAAGCAACACAAGTCAACTGAGCAAAGGCTCGGGATATGGTTCTTTGAATTCTCATAGTCAACACAGTAGACAAAGCAGCAGTGGTGATAGTGGACACATTAGGTAATTTATTTATATTTTATAGTAATTAATAATCGAAAAATTTAAACATTCGTTGATAACCTCAGATTAAATACTTGAAATATTTTAAATTTTAATCTAATTTAATCTGAGAATATTGATTAAATATATAATTTAACACTAGGAATCATCTACTAATAAGTCATCATCAGCTCTAAGAATATTCCCTCTGCTAGGGTTGTTTTTTTTTTCTTTTTTTAATTAATTTATTTTTATTTTAATTTAATTTTTAATTTTTATCGTAATTAATAAAATAATAATAATAATAATCAATTTATTATAATTTTGCATGAAAATATTTTTTGTGTTAATTATTATAGGTCACCCTCTTGGCCGGTATGGGCACCACGGCTCCCAACCCTTTCTCAAAATGAGCCCTACCCTGTAAATAATAATCCCCCGAGCTCGATGTATTTAACGCCCCCGTCACCTTTGTCCCAGTTATCCAAGTTATCCCGATTGGGTTCAGAATCATCGACCCCAAAACGTTTCTGGACTCCGTCTCCATCGATACCCGTCGAGTCGATTAGATCCCTGAGTAGTACCGTTGGCTCGGTAAATGTCAACGGTACTTATCATCATCATCATCATCATCATCATCATCATCATCATTCTAACCGAGATAGTTTCACAACAGCGGGTGGAGGATTTAAAAGACCTCCTCCGCGAATCGGACAGTCGACCTGGCGCAATATCTCTAAAACTTGTGATTGCATCGAGAACCAGCCAAGTTCAACGGTATTGCGACTGGCTGACCAAGCCCGAGCTGTCTCTTCCCCAGATCCTCTTCATCGGCCCGAAACTCCCCGCGCCTCCTCGTTTATCTCCGTTGCTGCTCAGACCCTCAGGTAGGTTATTTATTTAAAAGAAAAAAAAAATTTCACCAGTTATTGCTGTTATTGTAATTGATATTTGGGTTACCCGCGTGAGGTGATTAGTCGCCGTAACTTTTTAGAATTTCCTAAGCTTTATCTTTTGAATGGATCAGGTGCTATCATTTTTATTCTCATTTTTTTTTTTTCCACTACAATTGCATTTAAAAGTAAATATTTTCATTATTATTATTCTTTTTTTTTTATTATTATTATTATTATTATTATTATTATTATTATTATTATTATTATTATTATTATTATTATTATTATTATTATTACACTGCTGGAAAAAATTAAGGGATCAAAAAAAAATTCCAAATTTTTCGGTAGTTTTCAACAAGCCGTAACTTTGAGAGAAATGGTTGTACAGGAAATAAAAAAAAAGGAAATTGTAGCTCCAAGTGTCTAGTTTTTGGATTAGAACTTCAAAATTTTGTAGCCTCCGCGGTTTCTGAGTAATCGTAGAAAAACCAGCAACAAAAATTCTCAAAATTTTTTAGTTTTTTTGGTCTACGGGCGTGGAAAAATTTTTTTAGCTTAACCACCATAAGAATCGGATACTTTGTTCATTTAGCTTTAATTTCTTTTTTTTAAACACCCTGATACGTCCACTCCTCGCTGAGATATCGGTCTTCAAATGGAAAAGGATCTTTTTGTCTTTGATTATCGATATCTCAGCAACCAATGATCGCACAGAAAGTTAAAGGCGGGTTTCAAGAACTTGAATGAATTCCCTTAACGACTGTCCATTGTTTTTCGAAAAAAATTTTTTCTTTCCGTCACATGAATTTGGAAATGCAACAAAAAATGGGCTTTTAGTGGTTTTTGGAAAATCAAGCGCTGGATCGAAAATATTGAGGAAACCACTAATGTTAAGTGTGCCTTTTACAGTTCAATATGTCCACAAAAACCCTACAAAGAATCAAATTAATCCAGCCAGCCGTTTTTTTTGTTTCACTTGATCGAATTTTTGAAAAATTAAAGGATCACGTTTTTTGCTCTGAAAAGCTCATAATTTTTAAAAATGAGAAAAAAATTGTTTTTCGAGCTTTTTCCACATTTTTGTTCCAGAAAGTGCTTAAACTGAAAAAAAAAAAAAAATTCAAAAAAAAAAATTTTCAAAAAAAAAAATTTTTCGAAAAAAATTTAAAAAATAATTTTTTTGGAAAAATTTTTTTAACAAGTTAAGGAAACTCAAAAACCATCGCCCAATGATTTTTATCACCTTTCCACCGCTGCATTCCTTGATTCTACTGATCTCCTTTTAATTAAATTAATAAAAAAGTTAATACCCCCAATCGAATTTCGATTTTTTCATACGCTTTTCGGAGTTTTTTTTCTTTTCTTTTTGTGAATCCTTAGCAAATCGCTTCATTCAACAGTTTTTTCAAAACTAATCCCTCTGCGCTAAAAAAATTTTTTTAATTTTTTGGTCAAAATTGAAAATTTCTGACTTTTGATTCTTAATCATGGTTAGACGACATTTATCGGAGGTGGAAGTCGCTCGATTAGTGACTCTTATCGACGAAGGTTACACTCAACATGCAGTTGCTATCCGGATGGGTGTAAGTCAATCTGTCGTATCTCGAGCTTATACCAGATACCAAGAGACGAATCAATATCATCGTCGCCCCGGACAAGGTCGCCATCGAGTCACTATACGGTGGAACTGACGAGCCACCGGATCTCAATTCTCCTGAAATACCTTACACACACACACACACACACACACACACACACACACACACACACACACACACACACACACAGAAGCGTAAATCCGACCGCGCGACCTCCACGTGGTACGCTTTGGATAACGCTAATGCCGGCAGTAATTGTTTTATTAAACTTTTCAAGAGAAAAATTTAAAAAAATTTTTTTCAATTTAAGCACTTTCTGGAACAAAAATGTGGAAAAGCTCGAAAAAACAATTTTTTTCTCATTTTTAAAAATTATGAGCTTTTCAGAGCAAAAAACGTGGTCCTTTAATTTTTTCAAAAATTCGATCAAGTGAAACAAAAAAACGGCTGGCTGGATTAATTTGATTCTTTGTAGGGTTTTTGTGGACATATTGAACTGTAAAGGCACACTTAACATTAGTGGTTTCCTCAATATTTTCGATCCAGCGCTTGATTTTCCAAAAAACCACTAAAGCCCATTTTTGTTGCATTTCCAAATTCATGTGACGGAAAGAAAAATTTTTTTCGAAAAAACAATGGACAGTCGTTAAGGGGAATTCATTCAAGTTCTTGAAACCCGCCTTTAACTTTCTGTGCGATCATTGGTTGCTGAGATATCGATAATCAAAGACAAAAAGATCCTTTTCCATTTGAAGACCGATATCTCAGCGAGGAGTGAACGTATCAGGGTGTTTAAAAAAGAAATTAAAGCTAAATGAACAAAGTATCCGATTCTTATGGTGGTTAAGCTAAAAAAATTTTTTCCACGCCCGTAGACCAAAAAAAAAAACTAAAAAAATTTTGAGAATTTTTTTGTTGCTGGTTTTTCTACGATTACTCAGAAACCGCGGAGGCTACAAAATTTTGAAGTTCTAATCCAAAAACTAGACACTTGGAGCTACAATTTCCTTTTTTTTTATTTCCTGTACAACCATTTCTCTCAAAGTTACGGCTTGTTGAAAACTACCGAAAAATTAGGAATTTTTTTTTGATCCCTTAATTTTTTCCAGTAGTGTATTATTATTATTATTATTATTGATTCAAACGAGCTTGTTTTAAGAAATTAGTATGGCTTTTGTTTGGAAACTTGCAGAGGCATCGGAGGCGGGCACAGAAAATTACTGGACGGTACGGGAGTTAAATTAGCAACAGTTACTACAAGTCCAGACTCTGATGAATCAATGCTAAGTGTCCCGTCAGATTTATTATCTGCTACTTTACAGCATCGTAACAGCATTACCCCACCGTATGCTTAATTATCTATTTATTACTAAATACAGACTAGCTTGTGCATGCGGCTTATCATTTACATTTCAACTTTTATTTTTTTTTTCTTATTCTTTAAAGATACAAAAAAAAAAAAAAAAAAAAAAACAAGAAAATATTAAAAAAAATTTTTAATTATAATTATATTGATAATAAATTTGTATTTTTATTGCAAGAAATCCATCTGGTGGATCAGGATTGAGCGAGACTGGATCGTTGGATCGGGCAAAAGCTGCTTTAGAGCGCAGGAAAAAGGCTGAGGACTCTGGTAATTCAGTCGCGTGCAGAGTTGAAGTGACACGTCCTAATCCAGACTCGTTGATTGACGAATTGCTCAAGGCAACTAATTTAGAGCAGACTGATCTTGAAAGTGCTGAAAGTAAGTTATTGATATACAAGTAACAATGAGAAGTATTAACAAAAAAAAAAATTAATTAATTAATTAATTAATAATTTTGTGTGTTTTTTTAGCATCTGGACTGCAATTATTTATTGGAAAAGACGGATCAACAGCGCTGGGTAGTCATGAAGTTAAAAGCCAAATGCCGGCAGGTGTATTTAAGCAAGTTGTTATGGAAGAAAACAATAGGTAACATCAGCAGATGACGACGTCTGGCAGCTCATTAAGAAGACAGTACTTGTCATCTCGCCAGTCAACAATACCACCAACATTTTCACTAGCTCTTGTACCGGAACTCGTTATGGAAACTTCCGAACCGAGATAGTAATTCGTATTTACTATAGTACTTTTTTTTTTTCATCTTATTATTATTATTATTATTATTATTATTATTATATATTTTCTTGGTTATTTTATTTTATTTTATTCGTGTATATATATATATATATATATATATATATTAACAAAGATGGTATTTTATTAGTCCATCGGATTCCGATCGCGTAAATCGCACATGAGACTAAGACTTTATTTTCTTATTTCTTTTCTTCCTGGAATTAAAACGATTGGGTAGTTAAATTTAAAGAATAGATAGATAAATAATAAAATGTTTATTAAATTTAAACACTACGGTTACTTGTTACGGTCGTTTTTATTTTTTTTTTTTTGTTCATTTTTCTTCTGTAAATAACCATAATCTTTGAAATAACGCAAGTAAATCGACTGTTTAAAATTTGTATATATAATAATAACAATAATTATTGAAAACACGTAGTTGTTAATTAGATAAGTGGCGCTTCAGACAATTTTTATTATTTATTTTTCGCCGCTTGATGGTTGCCATAAATTATAATACATCTAAAAAAAAAAAAAAAAAAAAAAAAAAAAAAAAAGAAAAGAAAAGAAAAAAAAAAACAAATAATAATAATAATGGAATTGAAGGATATTTATTTTTATTTTTAATTTAGACTTGCCAAAATACAACCAGTTATTAATTATTAAATCATCACGTGACATCACTGACTGATTTCTTATGGTATTAATCATTAATTAAATGCTTCTTAATTATGTCTCATATTCTTCCAATTAAACATTTTTTTTTATTGCAACTATTTTTTTTTTCTCTTCTCTTTATATAATTTACTGGTGATGTATAAATTTTTAATCGACAGTTTCAGCAATTGTAATTATATCGCTGTATTTTGATTTTTTGAAAAATAATTTACGCGTGAAAAAAAAAACAGATATTATTGTTGTGATATTTATGATAATTGTAATAATTAAATTATTACTGTATTGTCAATTGTATTATATATTAATTAAAAAAACAAAAATTATTCGATGGCTCTTCTTTTTTTTTTTTTCTTTTCAAAGAAAAATAATGTAAAAAAGTAAAGAAAGATTCATATAAGGATATTTAAGTTGTCTTTAATAAATAACTAAATAAAAAAAATTAGTTGGAATTTAACAGAGAGAAGCGGAACTGTATAAACTTTCTCTAGGTCCAAAGACTTGATCTAACTTATTGCTGTTGATGTAACGTCCGTTTCATTATTATATTATTATTTCGCACTTAGTATCGATTTATAAATAAATAAAAGAAGGCTTTCACGTTTAAATAAACCGTAATATACGTCCATCGTCCATCTCTAAATTAATATTAATAACTGTTATTACAATCGCGTAACAATTGGATAAAAAAAATTAAAGACAAAATATATAACAGTTGCCGTTTGAAATATAAATTCCCCTCTCCTATAAATTTAATTTTTTTACCTCTCGGGCTTTGAGCCTTCCAGTTCTCAGTACATTTCTCCGTTTGGTCTTTTAATCAGACAATATATAGCTCGGGAAACTTGCAATTGAACAATGTCAATAATTAAATTTTCTATTAAATTAATTTTTATTATTTTACTTCCCGTTTGGGCAGAAACGGACTTTGATAAATATTTTCCAGCTTACGCGGTCGCTAAATACTCTCAGGGTTTAAAAAACTCAAGTTGTAAGAGTCAACTGGAGGAATTTAAACTTGGAGTGGATGCTAAAGTGCTTTGGAGTCTTAAAGGTAAAAATAATTAAAAAAAAAAAAAAAAAATTACAATATCAATTTATTAAATTTAATTTATTGTTTAACAGTTTTAGATGCTAGCGGTGAACCAAAACCTGGATTTTTTTATGGAAATAATTATTGGCTTGGTTTACGGAGTCAATGTTTTGATTTGGAAATTAGAGAGCCCCTGGAGTTGGATCAAGAATTTTTAAAAAATAATTCAAGGTACCGCAAAAAAAGTCTCGAGTTTCCACCCTTTCCGTTGAATTACTTTGTTGTTAAATTTAATCACAACAGCACTAACCAGTATCACTTTAGGATTAAAAATGAGGTAAGTTTTTTTTTTTTTTTTTATTAATTTTACATATTTAATTTATTGTTTCGTATTAATTAATTGTAAAAAAATAATAGGACATAATAACATTGGGATTATGTTTGCCCGGATCTTGTCTACCAGAAGAATTGACCGAAATAATTAAACAAATCTTTGATAAAAGAATCCTTGCAATCAGTTATTTGTATTCCGCAGACTTTACCCTTTTGGAAATTTACGATCTACAAGACAATCATCAGTGGCTTATCAATTGGCGTATAATCACTACATGGTTTGAATAATGATGATAATAATAGTAATAATAAATAAAATAAAATATAATTATTTAAATAAATAAAAATAATTATCCAGCTGTATCCTGATTGTAACGGTGATAATGGCAGTGATTGGAACAACTTGTGATATAATTATTAATCAGCGACGTCAAAAATTAAAGGAAAAGGAAAATGTTATTAAGAAAATATTAATTTGTTTTTCCATCTATACAAATTCTAAAATAATATTCAATACTAAAATAAATAAAGATTCTCTTGCGTCGATTCACGGACTTCGTTTCTTTGGAATGCTATGGATCATGATGATCCACACGGTTTACTACTCAAATGATTACGTTGACAATAGAACAACAGTCTGGCGATTATCTCAAGACTTATCCGCTCAAATTCTCACAAACGGGAGTTTATCTGTTGATACTTATTTTTGTCTCAGTGGATTTTTGGTCAGTTGGCTCTTTTTCAGACAGAAAATCCGCGAAAATCCATCAACCAGAGAGCAAAAATTCCGGTGGTTAGATTATTTTGGACTGATTGTTAAACGTGTCATAAGGTACTAATATTAATAATAGTAATGGATTATTAGTATATATGTATATATTTATAATTTCAGACTTACTCCGGCGTATTTATTAATTATCGGAATTGCTGAAATAAATTTTGGATGGTACGCTGAAACATCAGCTTTTAGAATAGCTGAAAAACCTCAAGAAAATTGTCCCCTGTATTGGTGGAGAAATTTATTGTACATAAACAATTTATTTCCTTGGAATCAAGCAGTATGAATTATTCTATTAATAAATTGTTTTATTTATAAATAATACTTATTAATTTAATAAATAGATTTATTTTTAATTTAAGTGCTTGTCTTGGAGCTGGTATTTATCAAACGAGATGCAATTTTATATTATTGGAACTTTTTTACTTATTTTATCAGACTTGTAAGTATATAATTTATATTATATTATATTCAACAAACTTTTAATTTAATTAATATAATAATAATAAAAAAATTTTAGGTATTTTAAAATAGCTGCTGGAGCTTTGATTAGTTTTTTAATTATTTCAATGATAATCAATGGTATAATATCTTCATCATACAAGTATACGACCATGTAATTATATTTATTTTATTTTATTTAAATTATTATATTATATTATTAATTAGAGATATTCGTAGGTTAGATCAATTATGGAATCTAATGGATGTTGTATATTCACCTCCCTGGATGAGAATTGGCCCTTATTTAATAGGAATTATTGCAGGATATATTTTAACAAGGCTCAATGGTAAATTAATTCTTAAACGAGTGAGTATCAAAATAATAATTTATATTATATATATATATATAGATAATTGTTATGTTTTTATATATTTTTCAGAAAATATTATGGTTATTTTGGATAATAGGAAGCATGTGTAATATTATAACACTCTTTGGTCTTTACGGGCGTCATCTTTCAATAGCCACCACTGCAGTTTATGTTGCAGTAAGCCGAATTACATGGGCTATAGGTATATCATGGTTATTAATCGCCTGTCAAACCAACAATGCCGGTTTTATAAACAAATTACTATCTCTTAAAGTATGGATACCTTTAAGCAGACTTAGTTATTGCGCTTATTTATTAAATCCTCTTCTTATTAATTCTATTTATCTTCAATCTGAATCGGCAATTCACATAGACTTTCTTCCAACTGTAAGTTTTAATTATAATTTAAGTTAATTTAATCATTTAATTTTTTGTTTAATTATTTTTTTTAGAAAACCATGTTCCTTGGAATCGCCTTCATGACTTATTTTTGCGCATACATTGCTACTATTTTACTCGAGACTCCTTATATTTTGTTGCTTAAAATATTCAAATCATAAATTTTTTAAATATATAATTTATAATTTGAATAAAGTCAACAAAATAAAATGATAAAAGTTAATAAAATAAAATACATATAAGTAAATATTGATCAAACATTTACCTTTAGTAGTAGTAATATCTTAATATCTTAATATATATATATATATATATATATATATATATATATATATATATATATATATATATATATATATATAAATCACAAGTGTATGTAGTAAACTAATCGTAATTAAAGCATTAAAATACTAAAATTAGTTTATTTTAATAAAAATGCCGGGAAAGAAAAAAAATAAAGGATCAAAATTAGGAAAAATGAGTGAAGAAGAACGATTACGTTATCTTCAGCATCGAGCTGAAGTAGAATTAGAAGCTAAACGACGAAAAGAACAGCTTATTGCCGGGTTTATTAAAAATAAATTAAAACGAGAGGAGGCATTTTCTCGTTTAAATCATGCTAAAATAAATGAACAATGGAGATTTAAATTACGGCAATTTAAATCCCGGGAATTGTACGAACAGGTTGAGTATCTATGGAATTATTTTGATGAAACATTTAATAAAAAAAATTCAATAATTGATAGACTTTACAGTGAATTGGAAAATTCAGATGTTAATCATCGTCGTCTTCAACAAGTACATATCCTTATGATTGATAAATTGATTGATAGTCATAGAAAAAGACTCGAGGGCTTACATAATAATTATATCAAATATCTAATGTTGATAAAAATTGGAGAGTTTAATGAAATGTCCGAAGCTAAACGAGAATTAATTTATAGTTGTAAACATTTAGAAACTGTTATTTATACTGAAAATTATTTAATAAATGATAAATTAGTGGAAACTATGACAAGAAATGCTATCAATACCTACAATATTGAATTTACAGTAAGTATTTTAATTTTTTTAATATTAAATAAATAAAAAAATGATGATAATAATTCGTATTATTATTATTATTATTATTATTATTATTATTATTATTATTATTATTATTATTATTATTATTATTATTATTATTATTATTATTATTATTATTGGTATTTTATTTCAGAAAATTAAAGATATTGATGAAATTCGAAAAACAACTGGAGAAAACATTTCTAAACTATGGTTTAAATTGAAACAAACAATTGCTAATTATCAAAATAAAACTAAAACTCTAAGAGAACAGTATGAAAATTTAAAAAAATTTGATCAACAACATAAAAATGAAACAATTAATTTTCCACAACTTGAAAATTTTTTGACATCAACTATAGACATTTTAAAAAATCAAGAAAATTTATTGACAGAGACGCGAAATAAAAATATTAAAGATTTAGAGATAAAAATTGAGATTTTTAATAGCCGTGTTCTTAAGCTGAGAGATAAATCAAGTGTTGATAAAATTACCGATAATATACAATTAAAAAAATTAAGTGTTATTAGTGGAAAAGTAATTGACGATTTAAAAAAGATCGAAGAAAAAAGCCGGACTGTAACTCTACTAATTAATTTGTGTTTAAATATTGAGCCCTTTTTAATAGGCAAGTGTATAAAACCGATTAATCCAGAAGAAACTGATGATGATGATGATGATGATGATGATAATAATAATACTGATAAAGAGTTTAATTTAGTGACAAAAGACCAGTCAATAATTGCTCCTTACCACCTTCTAGATAACTTTTGGAAAGCATTTAATTATGTTAAAGCGGAAAATTATATTCGGAAAAAACAATTAAGTAAAGCAATTGCTGAAAATAATAAATTAAAACGTTATATAAAATCGTACTTTGGGGCCGTTACTCAAGCAACTGCTAAATTAACTGATTGATTGATTGATGAAATATTTATTTATTGATACAGTAAATATTTAAATCTTATGTATGTATTATTTTTATATATATATTGTAATAAAATACTTGAATTAACGTTGAGTAAAAATTCCTCCGCCAATATTTAAATATTTGTAGGGACATGCACGTGTGCGGCCTTTGACAGAGTGAAAGAATATTTTTTGACGTGGTACCAAACCTCCAGTCTCTAAATAAATATCAAAGCACATTCTAAGTCGCTGTAATTGGGTTGACAGTGTCGGTGGATTATGATCCCACATTACATTTATTTCACGTTCAATGTCACGAATAACATCTGCTGACCAATTTATTTTCGTGGAATTCATGTTTACACTTATTATTGCTGATGATTTTGGATAATCTGGCTTTACTGCAATATGCGCAATAAGTTGATCTGAAATATACATATTTTAATAATATTATTATTTTTAGTTACTTTTAATAAAGATCATCATCAATAATAGTAATTTAACTTACGATCATCATGGCGTAACACAGCTTCATAATAACTATCTGAAGATGATACTAAATTATTTTTAATAATATTTTGAGTATCTGGATAAGTAGAATAATTTTTCCAAGATATTGAGGTAAATTTATTGAGACAAGTTAAAATTTTTTGAGGATTAATTGAGGAGTCACAAATGTCACCGGAAAGTGCAATGTTACCTGATTCGAGTAGACGTATTTCACTAGACAAATCCAATCGAGCTTTTACACGACGTTTTATTTCTTTAAATATACTTTCAATACTGTTTTGTGAAATTGTTTTTTGACGAGTCATATGCTCATCAGATAAATTAATAATATGACCAGTAATAAAATTAAGACCAGCCATTCTTTGAGCCCACTTGTAAGGAGTACCAAGACCCAATGAAGAAAATTCCGGCAAATGATAACGCTTCAATTGATAATTATTTGCTGGATTAGGACTTTCTGTACCGGTATCTTGGGTATACAGCTCACGAAGAATACACTCGGAATTTAATATATTATTATCGTCAGCCGCCACTATTACGTTGTCATTATTGATATTCTCCAAATGCGATTCAACAGTAATTACTTTTAAAAAAGTTAAGTAAAAAAAATTTAACATCATTGTAGTATCAGAATTAATAGTTATTATTATTTTAACAGCAAGTGGATGTTTGTGAATAATTTTTAATTTTTTTTCTTCCTCTCTAGCTTCACGTGAAATACGATGATGTCGTTTTTTGTGAACCGGAATATCATCAGGTGGAGTCTCTAATTGTCCTTCAACATCCGAGTCTGATTCTTGTGTACCCTCGTTATTATTTATCCTCTTAGCGTCCTCATCGTCACCTTCAACACTGACAATTAAACTCGAGTCATATGCGTCACGATATGCTGTGGCTTTTACGCAAAGTACGTACAAAGGAGACGGTAATAATCTGGCTCGCTGATGTTCTTGGTGAATTTTATCAAGCGGAAGACCTAAACTATCTTGCAAAGGTTTACTTGCTTCAAGTATTGACCGTAATTGTGGTCCTAAATTATCCAATCGCTGCTGTTTCGTTTCGATACTTTCGGCAACTGTTTTTTTGTTGTCAGTTAATTCATCACACAGCGAGGACAATTGTTTTCTTTGAGTCAATTCCCACTCTAATCGAGCTAAACGAAGTTTGTGATCATTATTTTTTGTTATTTCCGGCTGGCTCAGGCTTTCTGGCGCTTCTTTGTAGAATTTTTCCTCAGATACAAGTTCTATTAACTCGTCCTTTGATCTAAAGAGGGGAGGAAAAAAAAAAAAAAAAAAAAGATATTTAAATAAATTTTATATTTAATATAACTAATAAAAAACAACATGTAACTAAACTTACTTGAATTGTAAACACTTGACAACTTCCTTTTTCAAATGCATAACTTCGTATAACAAATTTTGTAATTGTAAATGACGACTGTCTACTTCACTTTTAGCATCAGCCAAAGAATCTCGTGCAAATTTTGTCCTGAATTTTTCCATACGGTTCAATTTTTTCAACTCAATAAATGAAAGCGATGTTTGAATTTGCAATTCACGTATCTCATCTTTTACCTACATATAAAAATTATTGATAATTATTATTATTGATGTATGAAAATTGAAAATGATTATTTTAATTAATCAAATACTTACAGAGGACTCGTTCGTAGTTTTGAGTTTAGCTATTTTATTCATAGCGTCTCTTATAGATTGGCAAGTGGAGAAAAAATTAGTAGAATCTTGTTCAGGGGAGCGTGATGTTGCTTCTTTTTCTTCATATGCAATTATTGCCTGTTGGTGGTGAGAATTTAACAATATAAAAGTAATTGAAAATTATTATGAATTAAAAAAAAAAACAAAAATAATAAATATTAGTAAAACCTAACCTTATACATATCGTTTTCTTTAATTGCGCTAGTATTACTATTATTGCTACTGCTATTACTCATTGATTTTCGTCGTTTCTTAAAGACAATTGTTTCATTTTCTTTAGCCATGTTATAATATTAAATTTATGAATAAGAATAGCTATTCGCACATTCCCGTGTGAAAATTTGCGAAAAAATATTTAACGTTTGAAATGAATCCATGCGTCAACATCTTTCTGTGAAATAATAAGTAAACGAAAATTTACTATAGTATCGGCCGTAAAGTTCGATGCACTGTATTTACTGTCAATGTTGTAGCGCTGGAGCTTTAAAATTGAAATTTAAGTGAATGTTTTTCATTTTTTAAATTTATAAATCGCATGGCTCTCAAAACCATTGACTAAATGGCCAAGTAATAATAAAAAACAACGGCTTAAGATTGTCGAAAATATGACCTCGATATAGCTATCGTCATAAATATGTCCACCATTTCGCCAATAAATACCAGCCAACGCGAAGCACATTGCCCGAAAACCATCAAGGAAATGGCCAACCCAATTTTTTTTTTAATTAATCAATAGTTAACTTATTAAGAATTAAAATTTTCATAATTAATGAATGAATCAATGCTTAATGAATTAATTAATTATATTTAAAATAACGGCCTAGACATGGTCAAAAATGTAGCCGAGATTTCATCAATAATTATCGGCCATCCACGAAGAGAATTTGAAAATCATAGAGGAAATGGCCAACCAATAACTCGAAATAGAAGTCTAAATAAAGTCTAAAATAAAGTTTAGATATAGCCAAAAATATGCCCACCATTTAGTCAAGAATTACCATCCAAGCGCGGAGCGCAAGCCTCTTGAAATCGTCATGCAAATGGCCAACAAAAAACCAAAAATAGCGGCGAAGATTTAGTCGAAAATTTGCCAGTCATTTCGCTAACAATTATCAGCCATGCGCGGAGCGCATGGCTCTTCAAACCATCGGCGAAATGGCAAGCAAACAACCAGGAATAACGGCCTAGATTTGTTTAAAAAAGTGCCCTCGATTTGGTAAAAAGTAGGCCAAATATGGCCGAAACAGTGTCCATATTTGGTCGAAAACGGCCACCATTTGGCTGACATATATTGGCCTTGGGCGCGGCCCGAGGCCCTGGCTGAAACGGCGCAAATGGCCGAAGAGTAATGGGCACGTTGGCCGACAACATCGGCTGGCCTGGGCGAAGCCCAATGCTCTGAAAACGGCCGCAAATGGCCGAAATAGTGGCCACCATTTGGCCGGCATATATCGGCCTTGGGCGAAGCAATGCTCCGAAAAACGGTCACCAAATGGCCAAAATATGGGATTTTCCATCTCCACTTCCCCTTCACCCTTCCTTGTCACTGTTTAACCAGATAAAGGTATTTTGGTAGGTCAATTAAAGCGCTATTGTCAAGCTGATAAATACCCCGGTGTATTGCTCCGGTAAATAAACACACGGATTTATACGATAAGGAAATTGTCATTTCCTACAATTGGGAATATTCCCTAACAACCAGTTAATGCAAGGTAAAGGTTATTACATGATCCTCTCGGCGTCTCCTATCTGTTAAATAACTCCTCACATCAGCATCTCTTAAAAATCACATCTTCACTCGGATCTTGAGCATATTCAATGAATTTACTTAGATGTTCGAAAATCCCACATTGACGACATTTACTGGCTGTTGCTTATTGTCATTTAATTCCAGCCAAGTTCGAATAACCAGTACCTACATACATTCGCTTACATTCGCCGGGCCATACACGCCACATAAAGGTTAATTTATAGATATAACCTGAAACGTGTCATGACTGCGCTTTAATTTATGCGAAATTCTGTTAGTGAAGTGGAGCTGCAGGATTGGCAACTTTACTGTTGCAAGTTAGCCAATTTCGTGATTCCTACGATTCTCAAACTGTATTTATGTTGGTGACACTACCACTCATTTCCCGTTTACAATACCGACATTCAAACTCTATTCAACACATTCTCGACTCAACATGTGGCTGAGTAATTTATGCATGCGTGGATATTAGTGACATGCAAATCTTTGTCTCTCAGATAAGGCCAGACTGTGTAATTTTCATTTCTCCTTTTATCTTTTTCACTCTTTTATTTGTTTACCTTTAAATTTTCTCAAGAGATGTTTACTATTGTAAGTCAATAAAAGACCTTGTATGGAATTAAACTAATCAGATCTGAAATTAAAGCCTTAAAAGTTCATCATAATAAAGTTAATACTTTATCAGTTATGTTTATCAATCTTATGTTAAGATTTAACCGTTCAAGAGTTAATACCAACCTATTAATCGAAATCGCCTTTTGGATTGGTGTTGTATTCAAGATGTCAAAGTAGGTTTCATAAACATTAAGAACAAAATTTTCAATAAGTTTACGCATACTTAAGCCCAATTTAAAAATAGTTTTCCCTTGTTTTTACCCGTCAAAATATTTTTCTGACACAGCCTGGCCAAGTTAAAGAAATTTATATAATTTAGTAATTTAAAGGCTCTTTAAGAATAATCAAGGAAAATCATTTTTACTTTAATACTTAAGTTTTTAAAAATCAACTCTCTCTTTGGGGAGAAGATTTATCAACTATGCGCCACCTGGCGAAATTTTCGATACTAAAATTTATAAAAATTATATGTGGCCAAAAACTGTTGAAAAATTGAAATTGTTATTGCCATTAAATTACCTGAGAAACAAGAATCAAATGGTGCGCATCTAGTAGCCGAGGAGTAATCAAAAATAATATAGATATAAACCTGTGTTCCGGGTTGAGCGTATCAAAAGTAAATTTAAAAACATCAATACAAAAGTTTGTATTAAATAACAATGATGGCAAATTATCTTTTGGCAGAAGAATTTTGGAAGAAAACAACCAAGAACTCAATAACTTGAAAATAATAAAATAATAAAAATATTTAGTTTGAGGGAAAAAATGATGATAACACGTGTGACCGCAATCCCTGCAAGACATGAGCCACTATAAACATGAAGAAAAATTTTTATCATTTATTTTCATCATTTCTTATTTCAAAACTTCCTTGTCTTTTATTATATTAAATAAAAATGAAAAAAGAAAAAAGCATTACTGCCGAAGGAGTGGAATGAACCAGTATTTTTATTTATATAAACAAAGGATTCCAGATTATTTCAGCTCATCACCCATTTGGCTGATTGGTTTAATTTTTTAACGACGTCATAACCGTCCCGCGGTTTCTTATTAAATTTACTAGACTGCAGGGATGAGTAATTTCGTTGCTTATGCTTTCAGGACTCTAACGTTACGTGAATGGACAGCTTCTTGAAAATTGTTGAGTCTAACAAGTGCAGAGAGGACACTCGAGGAACAGATTGCGAGCAAGAAGAATAAGTATAAGGAGTTTTTTTTTTTTTTTTTTTATAAAAAATGGAAGAAAAATGAGGCTTGCCTATTCAGTAAATTTCATCGTCACGTTAATGTCAAACATTTGCCCGTCTATATATCGACTAAATAATATCGCTGACGATGCCGAGAAGAAAATCTCCAGACGCAAAGCTGGAAGGATCCCCGGAAGCCAGCAAGGGAGAGGAAGAAAGTGGATAGCAGCAGAAAGAGATGAAGAAGAAAATAGAAGAAGGGATGAGCCACGAGCCATGAGACAGTTGAGTGCTTTTTTGACATGACATACTCAACGAAAAAAAGTTGGAAAAGGAGTTTGGCTCACCTTTGCCAGGCTGCGTTGAACAACAGCCCTCGCATCGGCGTGCGGGTGACCTTCCTCGACAAATATATCTCAAATGAGAGTCGCGGATGATTTCTGGTGCTCGTCAGAGACAATCGAATCCAGTTGTTAAGGATCGGTGCTCATTTCGTCGTAAAGGGTTGTTCACCGGCGTATCCTTTGCGAGCCTATTTTTATAGTAGAGGGACGTTTGTGCCGATGTTGTGGAGCGTTATGCAAAACAGGACGACAATAAAAATAAGGAGAGTTCATTTCCATGAGATATCTCCATATTTACTGGACCCATTTTTGAGGTTGACCATGATGAGAATTTCCTTTTGAAAATTTTAAATTGTTTTGGGACCTGAAAAACATTCGTATTACTATTATGTTCCGCTCCTAAGAATTTTTATATGTTATTATTTTCGAATGACTTTTTGAGAAATACCTGGGCACTGCAATTAATTAATTTATTTCACGTAATATTAATGCAATAAATTCTTTACTGGAGTGAATTTCACTCAGCGATTGAAATGATCCACGTTCACTTCCGCCAAATTTTATTTGGTCTTCAATCTCGACGTAAATGACAAATGGCGTATTGGCGTGCTCATGAAATCGAGAAAGTAGGAATAGGTGGTTTTGCGCAAGAGGCGTTACATCAGCAGCGCATACGGGTAAGTCGTGAAGCAGCGGAGAAACTAGTTGGCGACCGGCGAGAAGACTACAGCACTCGGACGACCTGGAAGAATGGAGAGCCTCAGAACCTCCAGCTAGTAGCTCGGGCGGTTCTACTGCGAACGGGATGATAAATCTACGTCTTCCGAGAAGGGATAGATTTGAGACTCAGCTTTCAACTCCACGGATTCCCATATATCTGTCGTATTGCTTTCACTCTGCTGCTCCATGTCGGTTTTTAGTTCACTGGATCTGTAGGACTGTAGCACGCAAACAAATGCTGCAGCACCGCTGGCCATCCGCGAATAAGACAATGTGTTTTCTGGTTTTGTCGAAGCTTCGGTTCTCTACCACTGCTCAGCTACTAACTTCAAGATAATTAAATAAACGTGTTTCCAGCTCAGATACAGATTCTCCTCCTCAAATAGCTTCGATCTAATGGGCTCCATTTTCCATCTATATTCAAATCAACATAACACATTGAAAATCATTTCTTTTCAATTTTTTCAAAATACCCAAAATTTCCAATCAATTTTAAGCAGATGTTTTTCATCTCACGAGTTTACATATTATTAAAAGTACTTTAATTTAGTTAGAGAAAAAAATTTGAGGCACGTCTTTTTGGAGAGTTAAAATCGCGAGTGCATTTTTTCCTGGATTTATAGTTCTGCGTACGATAGCGATATGATAAGTCGTGTTCCATGGGAAATTTAATAATCTCCTGGATGAGATTTACGAGAATTTGTTTAAACAAACCCGTCCGGAAGAAGTAATGTGTTTAGAATAATCTCCGGGTCATTTTAAAGCGGCAGTAGAATAATGGATGAATGAAGTGAACGAATAGATTACGTGAGAGAAAAATTAAATGGAGATAAGACGATGAGAAGAGAGAAAATACATGTCGGACGAATACGCAAGTTTGGTCTTTAGCATTTATCGCGATCGATAAATAACAAGGATTGGCGGGTTGGCGTGCTTCGACGCCTTACGGCCCACTCACCTCGTGATAAAACTCCTCGATTGCGCCGTTCAAATGGTGTACGTCTTCCTGTTCCGACAATTTATCATCCGCTCGGCTATTTTACCTCCTCGGCACTCTTTTGCATCTCTTTCTCTTTATCATCCTTTTCATTATTTAACATTTTACTTTATACCTACATACTTTTTATACTCTTTCTCTCTATTTTGTAAATTATTTCATCAATAATACTGTAA